>NC_042957.1:76452453-76655241 GCF_901001165.1 Salmo trutta | reverse complement strand
GGAGGGACAGAGAGAGAGAGCAGGGAGGGACAGAGAGAGTGAGAGCAGGGAGGGACAGAGAGAGAGAACAGGGAGGGACAGAGAGAGTGGGAGTAGGGAGGGACAGAGAGAGAGGAGAGAGAGAGAGAGAGAGAGAGAGAGAGAGAGAGAGAGAGAGAGCAGGGAGGGACAGAGAGAGATGGGAGAGCAAGGAGGAACAGAGAGAGAAGGGAGAGCAGGGAGGGAAAGAGAGAGACGAGAGAGCAGAACAAAAGGCATGGCCAGTTTTAGACTGTTGGAGATCATCAATTTCTTCCAAGTTGAAACACCTAATATTTTGTAACAGACGTGGTTATTATATTGGGGAGGGGCTGAATCTGCTAGTTTCCATGCCCTTGTGCAGAAAATGCATTTTTGAATCCAGCCAGTTAACCAAACCTCATAGTATAGGACCTAACACTGAGACAGTTAACCAACCCTCGTAATAAGGGACCTAACATTGAAACAGTTAACCAACCCTCGTAGTAAGGGACCTAACATTGAAACAGTTAACCAACCCTCATAGTAAGGGACCTAACATTGAGACAGTTAACCAACCCTCGTAGTAAGGGACCTAACACTGAGACAGTTAATCAACCCTCGTAGTAAGGGACCTAACATTGAGACAGTTAATCAACCCTCATAGTAAGGGACCTAACATTGAGACAGTTAACCAACCCTCATAGTAAGGGACCTAACATTGAGACAGTTAACCAACCCTCATAGTAAGGGACCTAACATTGAGACAGTTAACCAACCCTCGTATTAAGGGACAGTGGTCACATGGGGCCGCCTCCCACTTTGACCTGAGTTATAACATGTCTGTCTTTTACAGATTCAGTTTTTCCCCCAGATCATTTTCCTGCCTGGACGGTAAGCCCCGCAGAACAACATCCAGACCCTCTCACCATTCAGACCTTCTCAGCAACATTGTTCGTTGATGCCAATATAAGACATTGTATAAACCGGGGGACCCGGCTAGATTAGATAATCAGGGTGATGTGATGTGATACTCACTGGCCAACAAGACCAACAACTTTATGAAGTGTCTATGTAGGCCTTTATAAAGGGGTTATGAAGGCTTCATAAGTGGTCGTACTCACTGGCGAGGATCTGGAAGATGGCGGTGAAGAAGAAGCGTCCTCCTTTGACCAGGGTGAAGAGCTGACACATGAAGAAGACGAGAGAGAAGAGGCAGAACAGCACTGAGAGGACCATGAGGGCCTGAACTGCCTGGATCCAGTCTGAAGAGAGGAGACAGAGGAGGTTGAACATGACATATAACCAGAGATGGGTAGGTTACTTCCCACATGTGTCTGTTACAGTTACTAGTTACGTGTCCAGAATTGTATTCACTATTGTAACTTTTGGATTACCCCACTAACCTAATCTATCTCACTAACCTAATCTGATTACCCATTAAACGACATCTATTGCTGAAGAGCCATGTTAGAGTTTACATAGCTGGCCATACACTGAGTTTACAAAACATTATGAACATTGAGAGATTAAACAAGACCAACAGCCTGAAATTGTCAGGCCATGGACTCTACAAGTTGTGGAAAGCCTTCCATAGGGATGCTGGCCCATGTTGACTCCAATGCTTTCCACTGTTGTGTCAAGTTGGCTGGATGTCCGTTGGGTGGTGGAACATTCTTGATACACACAGGAAACTGTTGAGCGTGAAAAACCCAGCATTGTTGCAGTTCTTGACACAAACCGGTACGGCTAGCGCCTTTCTACCATACCCCTTTCAAAGGCACTTACATATTTAGTCTTGCCCATTCACCCTCTGAATGGCACACATACACAATCCATGTCTTATTGTCTCAATGCTTAAACATTCTTCTTTAACCTGTCTCCTCCCTTTCATCAACAATGATTGTGGATTTGACAAGTGGATTTAACAAGTGACATCAATAAGGGATCATAGCTTTCACCTGGATTCACCTGGTCAGTCTATGTCATGGAAAGAGCAGGTGGTCTTAATGTTTTGTATACTCAGTGTATATCATTCATTTAAGTCCTGAAATGGATGTAGTAACTACAGATTGCCCCTTTAAGTCTATCAAAGGTCTCTGTGTTTTTAAAATGTCTCCATTAGGCCTATGGACATTTCTTTTTAATCAGCACGAATTAGATTGAGCAATAAAAGCCCCACTTGTTTTTGACAGTATGGAGCACAATGCCACAGTTCTTTTAGACAATATGAAGCACAATGCCACAGTTCTTTTAGACAGTACAGAGCACAATGCCACAGTTCTTTTAGACAGTACAGAGCACAATGCCACAGTTCTTTTAGACAGTATGGAGCACAATGCCACAGTTCTTTTAGGCATCTCAAACTGTTATTCCATAGGCTGGGATCCACCTCAAACTGTTATTCCATAGGCTGGGATCCACCTCAGACTGTTATTCCATAGGCTGGGATCCACCTCAGACTGTTATTCCATAGGCTGGGATCCACCTCAAACTGTTATTCCATAGGCTGGGATCCACCTCAGACTGTTATTCCATAGGCTGGGATCCACCTCAGACTGTTATTCCATAGGCTGGGATCCACCTCAGACTGTTATTCCATAGGCTGGGATCCACCTCAGACTGTTATTCCATAGGCTGGGATCCACCTCAGACTGTTATTCCATAGGCTGGGATCCGCTCTATGTAGCTGTTGCAAGAGCACTTTATTCATTGTTGGTTGCAAAAACAATGATTGATAGGCAGCTTAAACTTCTTCAATTCAACCATTATTGGGTTAAAATACATTGGTGAACAGCCATCCACAACAACCACAATCCGTACGGCGCAAATAGCTAAATGAGAGAGCAGCAGTGTGATTCATATCAATGCGCTATGTAGATGTCATTAATAAGTGATATCTGTATCACCCATAGACTACACCACTGTTGTCATCCTTACCTCCAATAGTTTATTCAAGTTGGATAACCTTTGGATGCTAACAGCAGTCGCACCATTGGAAGACATAGCTTGGACTATAGCCTAACAAAAACCTATTCCTGCTCTTTTCCCGCGATCCATCAAACACATTTGGTGTGTCATCATAGTGGTCTTTGACTTGTGGTCAGACTCACTCAGACGGAACAAATTTAAACTTGCGCCTTTTTTCAAAGCTAATTTGAATATCATTGAGAAAACAGAACGGTGTCAAATATTTTTTTACACAAACATCCTTTCTGAATTTAAAAGTAATCCTAGAAGTAATCATGTAGTTTTTCAAAAGTATCTCTAATTTCATTACAATGTTTTTGCTGGTAAAGTAACAGATTACAGTTTGTTTTTTGTAATATGTTACTTGTAATGGATTGCATGTAAGCCTTTACTCCCAAACCCTGCATATAACATAACTTTTATATAACATAAAGTAGCACAACATATCCAAACATGAACGCCTAACTCCTGATAGGTGGTAGGCTGGCTTACTGTAAAGCACCTTGTGTCAATGTTGCTGTAAAATGGGCTATATGAATGAATTTCATTGGCTGATTAACTGATAACAGAGCTGAAGCTGTCATCATGTCACGTCCTGACCATAGAGAGCTCTTATTTTCTATGGCAGAGTAGGTCAGGGCGTGACTGGGGGGGTTTATCTAGTTTATTTAGTTCTATGTTCTTTGGTTCTAGTTTCTGTTTTTCTATGTTGGGGTTTTGGATGATCCCCAATGGGGATCATATTGGTTTTGGATGATCTAATTGGGGATCATATTTAAGTAGTTGTTTTTCCCACCTGTATTTGTGGGAGATTATTTTGAGGTAGTGCATGTAGCACCTCTGTCATCGCGGTTTGTGTTTTGTTTATAGATTATTGTTTGTCTTGCATTGTTTCACATTTTAATAAAAGATGTGGAACGATACCCATGCTGCGCTTTGGTCTCCTTCCTACGACGATCATGACAGAATCTCCCACCACCAGAGGACCAATCAGCGTGGCCAGGAGGAATGGACATGGGAGGACATCCTGGACGGCAAAGGATCCTGGACGTGGGAGGAGATCCAGGCCGGATGGGATCGCCTCCCATGGGAACAGATGGAAACAGCGAGGGAGGAACGGCGACGAGATCGGGAGTCACAGCAACGACGGAAGCCCGAGAGGCAGCTCCAAAAAAAATTGGGGGAGGGGGGCACACAGGGAGATTGGTTGAGTCAGGGTTTAGATCTGAGCCAACTCAGCCAACTCCCCGTGCTTACCGTGGGGAGCGTGTGACCAGTCAGGCACCGTGTTATGTGGTGATGCACACTGTATCTCCAGTGCGCATTCATAGCCTGGTGCGCACTGTGCCTGCACCCCGCATTTGCCGGGCTAAGGTGAGCATTCAGCCAGGACGGATTGTGCCGGCTCAGTGCTCATGGTCTCCGGTGCGTCTCCTCGGTCCAGGATATCCTGCACCGGCTCTACGCACTGTGTCGCCAGCGCGCCTTCACAGCCGAGTGAGTCCTGTGCCAGCGCCCCGCACTTGCCGGGCTAAAGTGAGCATTCAGCCAGGACGGGTTGTGCCAGCTCTATGCTCCAGACCTCCAGTGCGCCTTGCCAGTCCAGGGCTTCCAGCGACAGTTCCCAGTCCAGAGCTTCCGGGGACAGTTCACAGTCCAGAGCTTCCGGCGACAGTTCCCAGTCCAGAGCTTCCGGCGACAGTTCCCAGTCCAGAGCTTCCGGCGACAGTTCCCAGTCCAGAGCTTCCGGCGACAGTTCCCAGTCCAGAGATTCCGGCGACAGTTCCCAGTCCAGAGATTCCGGCGACAGTTCCCAGTCAGAGCTTCCGGCGACATTTCACAGTCCGGAAACTCCTGAGACGGCCTACAGTCCGGAACCTCCTGAGACTGCCCGCAGCCCGGAGCCTCCTGAGACGGTCCGCGGTCCGGAGTCTTCAGCGACGATCCGCGGTCCGGAGCCTCCAGCGATGGTCGGCGGTCCGGAGCCTCCACTGATGCTGGCGGGTTCGCAGGATGAGAGGGTTTTTCGTCCCGCACCAGAACCGCCTCCGATGCTGGAGGATCCGCGGGATGAGAAGGTTCTTCGTCCTGCGCCAGAACCGCCACCAACACTAGACACCCCCTAACCCTCCCTTTTGGTTTCAGGTTTTGTGGCCGGAGTCAGTGCCTTGGGGTGGGGGGGGGGGGTGACTGTCACGTCCTGACCATAGAGAGCTCTTATTTTCTATGGTAGAGTAGGTCAGGGTGTGACTGGGGGGGTTTATATGGTTTATTTAGTTCTATCTTGTTTGGTTCTAGTTTCTGTTTTTCTATGTTGGGGTTTTGGATGATCCCCAATTAGAGGCAGCTGGTCATCGTTGTCTCTAATTGGGGATCATATTTAAGTAGTTGTTTTTCCCACCTGTGTTGGTGGGAGATTATTTTGAGGTGGTGAATGTAGCACCTCTGTCATCGCGGTTTGTGTTTTGTTTATAGATTATTGTTTGCCTGATCCCCACTGGGATTCTCTGCCTCTAACCCTTTTACAGGGGCTGAGTCACTGACTTACTGGTGTTCTTCCATGCCGTCCATGGGAGGGGTGCGTCACTTGAGTAGGTTGAGCCACTGAGCCACTGACGTGGTCTTCCTGTCTGGGTTGGCGCCCCCCCCTTGGGTTGTGCCGTGGCGGACATCTTTGTGGGCTATACTCGGCCTTGTCTTCGGACGGTAAGTTGGTGGTTGTAGATATCCCTCTAGTGGTGTGGGGGCTGTGCTTTGGCAAAGTGGGTGGGGTTATATCCTGCCTGTTTGGCCCTGTCCGGGGGTATCATCGGATGGGGCCACAGTGTCTTCTGATCCCTCCTGTCTCAGCCTCCAGTATTTATGCTGCAGTAGTTTATGTGTCGGGGGGCTAGGGTCAGTCTGTTACATCTGGAGTATTCTCTTGTCTTATCCGGTGTCCTGTGTGAATGTAAATATGCTCTCTCTAATTCTCTCTTTCTTTCTTTCTTTCTTTCTCTCGGAGGACCTGAGCCCTAGGACTACCTGGCATGATGACTCCTTGCTGTCCCCAGTCCACCTGGCCATGCTGCTGCTCCAGTTTCAACTGTTCTGCCTGCGACTACGGAACCCTGACCTGTTCACCGGACGTGCTTGTTGCACCCTCGACAATTACTATGATTATTATTATTTGACCATGCTGGTCATTTACGAACATTTTAACATCTTGACCATGTTCTGTTATAATATCCACCCGGCACAGCCAGAAGAGGACTGGCCACCCCTCATAGCCTGGTTCCTCTCTAGGTTTCTTCCTAGGTTTTTGGCCTTTCTCAGGAGTTTTTCCTAGGGAGTTTTTCCCAGCCACCGTGCTTCTTTCACATGCATTGCTTGCTGTTTGGGGTTTTAGGCTGGGTTTCTGTACAGCACTTTGAGATTTCAGCTGATGTACAAAGGGCTATATAAATAAATTTGATTTGATTTGATTTGATTTGTCTTGCATTGTTTCACATTAAATAAAAGATGTGGAACGATACCCACGCTGCGCTTTGGTCTCCTTCCTACGACGATCGTGACACATCATGTAAAATCTCATTATTCGATAGAGGTTGCATGAGAGTGTTGGCTACACAGAATGCAGAATCACAACTGTCCTCTAGGTGGATAATGATAGTTTGTCCTCTAGGTGGATAGTGATAGTTTGTCCTCTAGGTGGATAACGATAGTTTGTCCTCTAGGTGGATAATGATAGTTTGACCTCTAGGTGGATAATGATAGTTTGACCTCTAGGTGGATAATGATAGCTTGATCTCTAGGTGGATAATGATAGTTTGTCCTCTAGGTGGATAATGATAGTTTGGCCTCTAGGTGGATAATGATAGTTTGGCCGCTAGGTGGATAACGATAGTTTGTCCACTAGGTGGATAATGATAGTTTGTCCTCTAGGTGGATAATGATAGTTTGTCCTCTAGGTGGATAATGATAGTTTGACCTCTAGGTGGATAATGATAGTTTGACCTCTAGGTGGATAATGATAGTTTGTCCTCTAGGTGGATAATGATAGTTTGACCTCTAGGGGGATAATGATAGTTTGACCTCTAGGTGGATAATGATAGTTTGTCCTCTAGGTGGATAGTGATAGTTTGACCTCTAGTGGGATAATGATAGTTTTACCTCTAGGTGGATAATGATAGTTTGTCCTCTAGGTGGATAGTGATAGTTTGACCTCTAGGTGGATAATGATAGTTTGACCTCTAGGTGGATAATGATAGTTTGACCTCTAGGTGGATAACGATAGTTTGTCGTCTAGGTGGATAACGATAGTTTGTTTTCTAGAAGGATAATGAAAGTTTGTCCTCTAGGTGGATAGTGATAGTTTGACCTCTAGGTGGATAGTGATAGTTTGACCTCTAGCTGGATAATGATAGTTTGACCTCTAGCTGGAAAATAGTAGTTTGACCTCTAGCTGGATAACGGTAGTTTGACCTCTAGCTGGATAACGATAGTTTGACCTCTAGGTGCATAATGATAGTTTGTCCTCTAGGTGGATAGTGATAGTTTGTCCTCTAGGTGGATAATGATAGTTTGTCCTCTAGGTGGATAATGATAGTTTGACCTGTAGCTGGATAATGATAGTTTGACCTCTAGGTGCATAGTGATAGTTTGACCTATAGGTGGATAAGGATAGTTTGACCTCTAGGTGGATAATGATAGTTTGACCTCTAGGTGCATAATGATAGTTTGTCCTCTAGGTGGATAGTGATAGTTTGTCCTCTAGGTGGATAATGATAGTTTGTCCTCTAGGTGGATAATGATAGTTTGACCTGTAGCTGGATAGCGATAGTTTGACCTATAGGTGGATAAGGATAGTTTGACCTCTAGGTGGATAATGATAGTTTGACCTCTAGGTAGATAATGATAGTTTGACCTCTAGGTGGATAGCGATAGTTTGACCTCAAGGTGGATAATGATAGTTTGGCCTCTAGGTGGATAATGATAGTTTGACCTCTAGGTGGATAACGATAGTTTGTCCTCCATGTGGATAATGATAGTTTGACCTCAAGGTGGATAATGATAGTTTGGCCTCTAGGTGGATAATGATAGTTTGACCTCTAGGTGGATAATGATAGTTTGTCTTCCATGTGGATAATGATAGTTTGTCCTCTAGGTGGATAGTGATAGTTTGGCCTCTAGGTGGATAATGATAGTTTGACCTCTGGGTGGATAAAATAGTTTGACCTCTAGGTGGATAATGATAGTTTGACCTCTAGGTGGATAAGGATAGTTTGGCCTCTAGGTGGATAATGATAGTTTGTCCTCTAGGTGGATAATGATAGTTTGACCTCTAGGTGGATAAGGATAGTTTGGCCTCTAGGTGGATACTGATAGTTTGACCTCTAGGTGGATAATGATAGCTTGACCTCTAGGTGGATAATGATAGTTTCGCCTCTAGGTGGATAATGATAGTTTGTCCTCTAGGTGGATAATGATAGTTTGTCCTCTAGATGGATAATGATAGTTTGTCCTCTAGGTGGATAATGATAGTTTGTCCTCCATGTGGATAATGATAGTTTGTCCTCTAGGTGGATAATGATAGTTTGACTTCTAGCTGGATAGTGGATAGTGCTAGCAGAGACGGTAGAGAAAGCAAGACACCCCACACCCTCATGTTGTCTGGTGGGGGCGGGGCCACTCTGGTCTACTTATTGGCCGGCCCCGCAGAGGGAGTGCACCAGGGCCAGACATCTCACTGGCTCATGTTTTCTTGTCGGAGCGGGGCGGTGGGGGCGAGCGGGAGGGGACGATAAGTAGACCAGAGCAAGCTCTTCCCTCTCTGGTGTGAGATATTATGGAGGAACAGTGAGTATGCCAGATATTATGGAGGAACAGTCAGCATGCCAGATATTATGGAGGAACAGTCAGCATGCCATATATTATGGAGGAACAGTCAGCATGCCAGATATTATGGAGGAACAGTCAGCATGCCAGATATTATGGAGGAACAGTGAGCATGCCAGATATTATGGAGGAACAGTCAGCATGCCAGATATTATGGAGGTACAGTGAGCATGCCAGATATTATGGAGGAACAGTCAGCATGCCAGAGATTATGGAGGAACAGTCAGCATGCCAGATATTATGGAGGAACAGTCAGCATGCCAGATATTATGGAGGTACAGTCAGCATGCCAGATATTATGGAGGAAAAGTGAGCATGCCAGATATTATGGAGGAACAGTCAGCATGCCAGATATTATGGAGGAGCAGTGAGCATGCCAGATATTGTGGAGGAACAGTCAGCATGCCAGATATTATGGAGGAACAGTGAGCATGCCAGATATTATGGAGGAACAGTCAGCATGCTAGATATTATGGAGGAACAGTGAGCATGCCAGATATTATGGAGGAACAGTCAGCATGCCAGATATTACGGAGGAACAGTGAGCATGCCAGATATTATGGAGGTACAGTGAACATGCCAGATATTATGGAAGAACAGTGAGCATGCCAGATATTATGGAGGAACGGTGAGAATGCCAGATATTATGGAGGAACGGTCAGCATGCCAGATATTATGGAGGAACGGTGAGCATGCCAGATATTATGGAGGAACGGTGAGCATGCCAGATATTATGGAGGAACGGTGAGCATGCCAGATATTATGGAGGAACGGTGAGCATGCCAGATATTATGGAGGAACGGTGAGCATGCCAGATATTATGGAGGAACGGTGAGCATGCCAGATATTATGGAGGAACGGTGAGCATGCCAGATATTATGGAGGAACGGTGAGCATGCCAGATATTATGGAGGAAAGGTGAGCATGCCAGATATTATGGAGGAACGGTGAGCATGCCAGATATTATGGAGGAACGGTGAGCTCATGTGGGAAAAGCATGCTCATGCGAGAGAGAAAAGGCCCCACTTAGACAGACAGGAACCTTGTTCATTTTTTTCAATGGTAAACCGTCTGAGTAAAATAAGTTATTTATCCACCATCTTTGGTGCTAGTGTCTTAGACAAACCTTCTTTGCTGGCAGAACTGCAGTGATATCCTCCGTTAGTAGTGAGACAGCTGTACCACAGGTCAGTACTCTTGGTTCCTCCTACAGTCCAGGCCTGGAACACAACACAACACAATGAATATAAACGACACAACACAATGAATATAAACGACACACCCACAACACAACACAATGAATATAAACGACACACCCACAACACAATGAATGTAAATGACACACCCTCAACACAACACTGCATTACACATAGAACACCCAGCCACATTCATAGACTATTTTTCAGTACACGACACACTGACATCACAGACAGATGCGCGCGACACTTGGCTGCAGTAGAAAGCCATCTCTATCTACGCCCATTCAACATAGCCTAGATATACGTGTTTATTACTTCTAAGCAAAATAACTTTGGGGTTCTCAGATGCTTACAATGATCTTTTGATTATTGCTTGAACACTCGCTAAGCAGTTGTTAGCTAGAATTCCTAACGCTCATTGATATCGTTTGTAGCGAAAGCTAGCCAACGAGCCATTTTACTGGTTGAAGTTGAAGTGTTTTTAAAGTGTAAGGCAGTTGATTTGCGACGATGACACAAACATTATATTAAGCAGGACATTCATACGAGTCTTAAAATCCAATTAGAATCCAAAAGTAGTGTGAAAGTCACTCGTAAGCATCATGTAATTAAGGCTTTTTTTGCTGCCGTTCCATACGAACTCCGCCTTGTTCTGCCACCAACTTGCGTGCAGCAATTTTTGCAAACACAGAAAGGGGTCTATAGTTTGTATTTAAAACACAGAACATCCAGCCACATCTATGATACAGCTTTAAAACACAGAACACCCAGCCACATCTATGATACAGCTTTAAAACACAGAACATCCAGCCACATCTATGATACAGCTTTAAAACACAGAACATCCAGCCACATCCATAATACAGCTTTAAAACACAGAACACCCAGCCACATCCATAATACAGCTTTAAAACACAGAACACCCAGCCACATCCATAATACAGCTTTAAAACACAGAACACCCAGCCACATCCATAATACAGCTTTAAAACACAGAACACCCAGCCACATCCATAATACAGCTTTAAAACACAGAACACCCAGCCACATCCATAATACAGCTTTAAAACACAGAACACCCAGCCACATCCATAATACAGCTTTAAAACACAGAACACCCAGCCACATCCATAATACAGCTTTAAAACACAGAACACCCAGCCCCATCCATCGTACAGATTTAAAACATACACACTCAATTAACTCAACTCACACACAAAGGGTGTGTTTACACAGGCAGCCCAATTCAGATATTTTTTTCAGCGGTTTGGCAAATATGTGCACAGCCCACAACATGTGCACAGCCCATTAAAAGTAGGACAAGTGGTTCCCAGGTCCATCGTAAAACTACATACACCCATCACCACACCCAGGTTCAAATAGTATTTGTTTACTTTCTAAAACTTTAGCTTGATCTAGCTTATCTGGGCACAATGGAACCAATCACATAATATAGTGTAGTCCCAAAAGTGCAAGCAACCACGCCCATCTGGCGTGATTCAGGTTCAATCAAATGCTGAAATATTTGAACCCAGGTCTGACACATCCGTTAATTGCCCTGTTCCAGATGGTTAAACAAGGCTGGATAGCCCCTATTGATTACACTGACTTACTGACACACACACACACACACACACACACACACACACACACACACATACACACACACAGTGCTATAGTACAGTAGGCAGCAATATCATAGCTACTCACATGGTATTATAGTAGGGTACAGACAACAATATCATAGTTACTCACATGGTATTATAGTAGGGTACAGTTAACGATATCATAGTTACTCACATGGTATTATAGTAGGGTACAGTTAACAATATCATAGTTACTCACATGGTATTATAGTAGGGTACAGTTAACAATATCATAGTTACTCACATGGTATTATAGTAGGGTATAGACAACAATATCATAGTTACTCACATGGTATTATAGTAGGGTACAGTTAACAATATCATAGTTACTCACATGGTATTATAGTAGGGTACAGTTAACAATATCATAGTTACTCACATTGTATTATAGTAGGGTATAGACAACAATATCATAGTTACTCACATGGTATTATAGTAGGGTACAGTTAACAATATCATAGTTACTCACATGGTATTATAGTAGGGTACAGTTAACAATATCATAGTTACTCACATTGTATTATAGTAGGGTATAGACAACAATATCATAGTTACTCACATGGTATTATAGTAGGGTACAGTTAACAATATCATAGCTACTCACATTGTATTATAGTACGGTACAGTTAACAATATCATAGCTACTCACATTGGCAATTGTTGAGACAAGCAGTAAGACCAGGATGATGAGGTGCAAGATGAGCACTCCGAGCAGGATGAGCAGCATTTTCTGATAGATCTACAAGTGGAGACAAACACACAGGAACCACAGTTATCAGACCAGGGGTCTACCGTACTGATTCAGCGTCAACTATTTGAAGTGGTACTTCATATTGACACCAGGTGGCGCCATTTCCACATTTACTCATCAAACCCATATGTTTACTTTAAATTGAAAAGTATGAATCCCGTAACATTGGAGTGGATAAAAGCACGGAGTTAGAGAAATGTCCCAACTCCTCAAGACTATAGTTTTGAGAAAAATGTAAAATATTTACAGCCAATTAAACACGTACATCAATTTTATTCATGCAGCAGATAGCACATCGTTGGAAAAAAATAAAATATATAATCAACAACAGTTGCACTCTACTTAGAAAGTTTCCATAGACGTTTTGAAACGACAAGTGAGTAGCCTAGTTGAGATTTAAAACGAAATGCAAATCAATAATCAAAACAGCTCCATATGCCTGTGGAGAACCAACGCAGCTCGGCTGTGCGTCTGTCTGGAGAGGACCGTTAATTACTAGAAGCCCTGTGACAAAATGAAACGATGAGTCGTTCAAGAATTCTACAAACTCCCCCCAAAAACTATTCGATTACAATTTATCAAAAATAAATTCGAATAATTGCTGAAAACGTAGTTGTAGGCCAATCAGATGAAAATAAATAAATCCAACTTGATTAAACTCCAAGAATAAAGTTAATACATTTCGTTAGTGGGAGGAGGAGAAGTGAAATCAATAAAACTATCGGGATATTCATCCTTTGAAAGAAAATAAAAAACGGTAAATTAAGATTCCTTATTGTATCAACTTACAGAAAGCAAAGGCTGTGGTAAAATTTCCCTTTAAAAATGAGTGTTAAGGAGTTGAAGTGATCACAACTAGTGCACAGATCCCACTGTAGACACTAGAAGCACTATTCCAGATGTTCCACAGCAACACGCAAGCTTTTCTTTACGTGAGAACACCGCCCTATGCACGTCGCTTCGTCACTGCAGCTAGGCTCCCGCTCGAACTATTATTTGGGAACTGTTTGTTTTGCTGAACTATACAGCAGGCTGAAGGCTGCTACCAACCCCACAGTGGTATTCAGGGGAAAAGTTCCTTGGAAATTGCTTAGCCAGTGTGTCGTTGTAGATTACATTTTAACAAGGGTAGTTGGAGTGGAAAATAAACAAATTGGTCTCTTTTCCATGGGTATTTAATTTTTTATTCCCACACTGCTGTAAAATCGTTCATTAAAAGCACTCTTTGTAGCGACAGAAAACTAAACACATCAACTATTTCAGTGTTTTTATTTGATCTATCACCATGTCAACCAATTCATTTATTTTAAGAACAATATGTTTTTTCTATCATCAATACTAGATTTATTGAGGCTTATGTTTGTTTTACATGCTAACAAGACAAAGTCTTAGTCCCAAATGAGATCCTGTTGCATATTATGTACTACTTTGGATCAGACTCCTTTGTGCCATGGTCAAAAGTAGGGAACTGTTTAGGGAATAGGGTTCCATTGACCATAGGGCTCTGGTCAAAAGTAGGGAACTGTATAGGGAATAGGGTGCCATTGGCCATAGGGCTCAGGTCTAAAGTAGTGCACTACATAGGGAATAGGGTGGTATTTAGGAGGTAGTCACGTTGAGATATTACATCAGTTGGTTGAAGTGGCCCTGCCCTGTTCCACATGGTTAAACAAGACTGGATCGCCTCTATTGACACTGATTTACTGACACACACACAGACACACTGGGGGATTGGCCGTCTGGCAAAAAACAGATGGACTGGACCATTTTTTTGTTGGGTGGGCTGCTCGAAATTGATACACACATTTTTATATATATATATATATATCCAAATAAAACAGTGAAAATGTGACATGACTGGCAACCCATGGGCCTGTTAATATTTGTTTATATATATTTTTGCGCAATCTATCTGTTATACTAAAATATAATGAGCCTTTGGTTGATAAGTGGGAAATAGCCGGCCACCCCTACCAAGATGGGTCGGCCCGGTTTTCGCATTGGATGAGCTGAGGTCACGCAAACTCACATTCAAAGTCAAATGCGGTATCAGCAAAGAGACTTGCTCCGAGTCAGTTAGACAGCCGAGATCATGGATCGTAAAAAAACGGAAAGGATATAAAAGTAGAAAGAGCACAATCTACATTGTCATCTCACAAAACGCCCTATTTGTGGCCGGCTAAAACCATGATTTGGTCAAACAGTAAATGATCCTCATGATTCCTGTAATGAAAGTGTCTACCATGTCCCTGTTACACTGGCACCTGCTGTGACGAACGAGCCACTCTCCTCTCCACTCATGCACTCTAGAGATAAAAATGCATTCTGATTGTATAACATTTCAAAATGCAATTGCGGGAAAAACACCGCTTTGGAAGCTTCATCTCCTCATCCCGGTCGAAGAGAGGAGGGCCTCAGCTTTCTATAGGTATCATTTGAATGTCTCAACTCTCCATATTCAGCTCAATAGCAACTATTTTACATCCAATATATTTGACATGGCTTTGAAATATGCAAAGTTATTTTAGCACTTTACATTTACTGTTGGATGAATACATGGCTACTAGTAGGGGTTTTTCTATTTAGAAGTAAATCAAATCAATTCTATTTGTCACATGCACTGAATATAACAGGTGTATGTATACCTTACAGTGGAATGCTTACTTAGGAGTCATTGGCCAACAATGCAGAGTTTTAAAGTGTGCTAGATAAACTAAAGGAAAACTAGTAACACAATAAAATAACAATAAACAAGGCTATATACAAAGGGTCCCAGTGCCAGGTCAACGTGCAGGGGTATGGGCTATTCCAGGTAATTGAGGTAATATGTACATGTAGGTAGTGGTATGCTTAGGAAATAAAGAGATGAACAGCAGCGTGAGGAGTGAGGAGTGTGTGTGTGTGTGTGTGTGTGTGTGTGTGTGTGTTGGGGCTAACAAATCTTTTCAGCCTCCTGAGGAGGAAGAGGAGTTGTCGTACCCTCTTTACAACTGTCTTGGTGTGTTTGGACCATGATAGGTCCTTAGTGATTTGGACAACCAAGGAACTTGAAGATCTCGACCCGCTCCACTACAGCCCCGTAGATGTAAAAGGAGGTGTGCTCGGCTTTAAGTGCCTTTGAACGGGGTATGGTAGTAGGTGCCAGCCGCACTGGTTTGTGTCAAGAAATGCAACACTGCTGGGTTTTTCACACTCAACAGTTTAGTGTGTGTCAAGAATGTTCCATCCATAGCTGGGGGAAGTAGTGGTGCTGAGGCTGCTGCAGCACCCAATGAAAAAAATAAAATAATAATAATATTCATTTTACAAAAGTAGTGCACTGGGCCTTAAATGTCCTGTATTGACACAACTGTGTGAAGCATTGGAGTCAACATGGGCCAGCATCCCTGTGGAACACTCTCCACACCTTGTAGAGTCCATGCCCCAACGAATTGAGGTTGTTCTGAGGGAAAAAGGGAGGGGTGCAACTCAATATTAGGAACACACACACACTTGAGAATGTCTGGATCCCCTTATTGACCTCCACTAACTCACTGAACTGAACTGCACACTGAGCCCCATAAAACACACATGTCATGTCCATCAGCGTTACGTCCACACACGCCCGGTGTGTGTGTGTGTGTGTGTGTGTGTGTGTGTGTGTGTGTGTGTGTGTGTGTGTGTGTGTGTGTGTGTGTGTGTGTGTGTGTGTGTGTGTGTGTGTGTGTGTGTGTGTGTGTGTGTGTGTGTGTGTGCAGCCCAGCCCTCCAGGGACCCATTGGTATGTCTAGAATGCTGGTGAGTGAAACAGGTCCTCTGTTTACCTCTGCTGCCCTGGGGAGGAGATAGGGTGGTACACACAGACAGACACTCCTGAGAGAGTGATATGTAGTGTTGGACTGGGCCAAAGGGTTAGGGTTGTATGACAGTGCTAGTCCAAGCACCAGGACTCTCCAGAGATTTCAGGGTGAGCAACACAGAGAGCCAGACTTGTATTACCACACTTATCACCAAGTAATGGTCGTTCACCCCTCATTTACCCGCCGGTCTAAGACCATTACAACAGAAGTGATGGGGCGTAACCCAAAGCAAACAAACAGAGACAACAGAGCAGGCAGCCAGCATCCACTTCCTAACCTTTGATTCATTGAGCTAAATGATAGAGCTAAATCCTTAGTTAAGGCCTACAGGTGACTGCTGCACTGAGTGAGAGTGTCTCTCTCTCTCTGGTCCAGCTCTCTCTGACTTCCTGTCTGGCCCAGAACACTGTGAGAGTGTCTCTCTCTCTCTCTCTCTGGTCCAGCTCTCTCTGACTTCCTGTCTGGCCCAGAACACTGTGAGAGTGTCTCTCTCTCTCTAGTCCAGCTCTCTCTAACTTCCTGTCTGGCCCAGAACACTGTGAGAGTGTCTCTCTCTGTACCAGCTCTCTCGGACTTCCTGTCTGGCCCAGAACACTGTGAGAGTGTCTCTCTCTCTCTCTGTACCAGCTCTCTCTGACTTCCTGTCTGGCCCAGAACACTGTGAGAGTGTCTCTCTCACTCTCTGGTCCAGCTCTCTCTGAATTCCTGTCTGGCCCAGAACACGGTGAGAGTGTCTCTCTCTCTCTCTCTCTCTCTCTGTTCCAGCTCTCTCTAACTTCCTGTCTGGCCTAGAATACTGTGAGAGTGTCTCTCTCTCTGGTCCAGCTCTCTCTGACTTCCTGTCTGGCCCAGAACACTGTGAGAGTGTCTCTCTCTCTGGTCCAGCTCTCTCTGACTTCCTGTCTGACCCATCAGAAGGATTCTACTGCAACACAACCTCCAAGAGGAATTGCTGGCCAATCAGAAGGATTCTTCTACAACACAACCTCCAAGAGGACTGGTAGAATCCTGTGGGCTGTGTTTGTAAACACTCCTGAATAAGGAGAGGAGGTCAACAGAGAGGAGGCATGTTGGGGCCAACAGAGAGGAGGCTGGTTGGGGTCAAGAGAGAGGAGGCATGCTGGGGCCCACAGAGAGGAGGCATGTTGGGGCTAACAGAGAGGAGGCATGTTGGGGCCAACAGAGAGGAGGCATGCTGGGGCCAACAGAGAGGAGGCATGCTGGGGCCAACAGAGAGGAGGCATGCTGGGGCCAACAGAGAGGAGGCATGCTGGGGCCAACAGAGAGAAGGCATGCTGGGGTCAACAGAGAGGAGGCATGCTGGGGCCAACAGAGAGGAGGCATGTTGGGGCCAACAGAGAGGAGGCATGTTGGGGCCAACAGAGAGGAGGCATGCTGGGGCCAACAGAGAGGAGGCATGTTGGGGCCAACAGAGAGGAGGCATGCTGGGGCCAACAGAGAGGAGGCATGTTGGGGCCAACAGAGAGGAGGCATGCTGGGGCCAACAGAGAGAAGGCATGCTGGGGTCAACAGAGAGGAGGCATGTTGGCTTGGGCCAACAGAGAGGAGGCATGTTGGGGTCAACAGAGAGGAGGCATGTTGGCTTGGGCCAACAGAGAGGAGGCATGCTGGGGCCAACAGAGAGGAGGCATGCTGGGGCCAACAGAGAGGAGGCATGCTGGGGCCAACAGAAAGGAGGCATGTTGGGGCCAACAGAGAGGAGGCATGTTGGGTCCAAGAGAGAGGAGGCATGTTGGGGCCAACAGAGAGGAGGCATGCTGGAGCCAACAGAGAGGAGGCTGGTTGGGGTCAAGAGAGAGGAGGCATGCTGGGGCCCACAGAGAGGAGGCATGTTGGGGCTAACAGAGAGGAGGCATGCTGGGGCCAACAGAGAGGAGGCATGCTGGGGCCAACAGAGAGGAGGCATGTTGGGGCCAACAGAGAGGAGGCATGCTGGGGCCAACAGAGAGGAGGTATGCTGGAGCCAACAGAGAGGAGGCATGTTGGGGCCAACAGAGAGGTTGGGTTAAGGATGTTAGGAGGGCACTTTCCAGGAGGGCTCTTTCCAGCTCGGCTTGGCCCAGAGAACATTGCAAGACGATATGTGACTGAACCAATTTACATGTGTGGAATTGGGAGGGGGAAACGTGGGAATGTGTTTCCAAAGTGAAATCCTTCAGACACACAGTATAATAGAAAAATGGACTTACCCAGCATTTTCCTGAGATCTGGCACACAGAGGGGTGAGACTGAACTGAATGACCAGGAAACAGGGTGGAATAGGGGTGAGACTGAACTGAATGACCAGGAAACAGGGTGGAATAGGGGTGAGACTGAACTGAATGACCAGGAAACAGGGTGGAATAGGGGTGAGACTGAACTGAATGACCAGGAAACAGGGTGGAATAGGGGTGAGACTGAACTGAATGACCAGGAAACAGGGTGGAATAGGGGTGAGACTGAACTGAATGACCAGGAAACAGGGTGGAATAGGGGTGAGACTGAACTGAATGACCAGGAACCAGGGTGGAATAGGGGTGAGACTGAACTGAATGACCAGGAAACAGGGTGGAATAGGGGTGAGACTGAACTGAATGACCAGGAACCAGGGTGGAATAGGGGTGAGACTGAACTGAATGACCAGGAACTAGGGTGGAATAGGGGTGAGACTGAACTGAATGACCAGGAACTAGGGTGGAATAGGGGTGAGACTGAACTGAATGACCAGGAACTAGGGTGGAATAGGGGTGAGACTGAACTGAATGACCAGGAAACAGGGTGGAATAGGGGTGAGACTGAACTGAATGACCAGGAACTAGGGTGGAATAGGGGTGAGACTGAACTGAATGACCAGGAACTAGGGTGGAATAGGGGTGAGACTGAACTGAATGACCAGGAACCAGGGTGGAATAGGGGTGAGACTGAACTGAATGACCAGGAACTAGGGTGGAATAGGGGTGAGACTGAACTGAATGACCAGGAACTAGGGTGGAATAGGGGTGAGACTGAACTGAATGACCAGGAAACAGGGTGGAATAGGGGTGAGACTGAACTGAATGACCAGGAACTAGGGTGGAATAGGGGTGAGACTGAACTGAATGACCAGGAACCAGGGTGGAATAGGGGTGAGACTGAACTGAATGACCAGGAACTAGGGTGGAATAGGGGTGAGACTGAACTGAATGACCAGGAACTAGGGTGGAATAGGGGTGAGACTGAACTGAATGACCAGGAACTAGGGTGGAATAGGGGTGAGACTGAACTGAATGACCAGGAACTAGGGTGGAATAGGGGTGAGACTGAACTGAATGACCAGGAACTAGGGTGGAATAGGGGTGAGACTGAACTGAATGACCAGGAACTAGGGTGGAATAGGGGTGAGACTGAACTGAATGACCAGGAACTAGGGTGGAATAGGGGTGAGACTGAACTGAATGACCAGGAACCAGGGTGGAATAGGGGTGAGACTGAACTGAATGACCAGGAACCAGGGTGGAATAGGGGTGAGACTGAACTGAATGACCAGGAAACAGGGTGGAATAGGAGTGAACGTGTGGGGATGACCAGGCACCAGGGTGGAATAGGAGTGAACCTGTGGGGATGACCAGCACCAGGGTGGAATAGGGGTGAACGTGTGGGAATGACCAGGAACCAGGATGGAATAGGGGTGAACATGTGGGGATGACCAGGAACCAGGATGGAATAGGGGTGAACGTGTGGGGATGACCAGGAACCAGGATGGAATAGGGGTGAACGTGTGAGGATGACCAGGAACCAGGGTGGAATAGGCGTGAACATGTGGGAATGACCAGCACCAGGGTGGAATTGGGGTGAATGTGTGGGAATGACCAGGAACCAGGATGGAATAGGGGTGAACGTGTGGGGATGACCAGGAACCAGGATGGTATAGGGGTGAACGTGTGGGGATGACTAGGAACCAGGATGGAATAGGGGTGAACGTGTGGGGATGACCAGGAACCAGGATGGAATAGGGGTGAACGTGTGGGGATGACCAGGAACCAGGGTGGAATAGGGGTGAACATGTGGGAATGACCAGCACCAGGGTGGAATAGGGGTGAACGTGTGGGAATGACCAGGAACCAGGATGGAATAGGGGTGAACGTGTGGAGATGGCCAGGCACCAGGATAGAATGGTGGTGAACGTGTGGGGATGACCAGGCACCAGGGTGGAATAGGGGTGAACCTGTGGGGATGACCAGGAACCAGGATAGAATAGGGGTGAACGTGTGGGAATGACCAGCACCAGGGTGGAATAGGGGTAAACCTGTGGGGATGACCAGGAACCAGGGTGGAATAGGGGTGAACATGTGGGGATGACAAGGCACCAGGGTGGAATAGGGGTGAACCTGTGGGGATGACCAGGAACCAGGATGGAATAGGGGTGAACATGTGGGGATGACCAGGAACCAGGGTGGAATAGGGGTGAACATGTGGGGATGACAAGGCACCAGGGTGGAATAGGGGTGAACCTGTGGGGATGACCAGGCACCAGGGTGGAATAGGGGTGAACGTGTGGGGATGACCAGCACCAGGGTGGAATAGGGGTGAACGTGTGGGGATGACCAGGCACCAGGTGGAATAGGGGTGAACGTGTGGGGATGACCAGGAACCAGGATGGAATAGGGGTGAACGTGTGGGAATGGCCAGCACCAGGGTGGAATAGGGGTGAACGTGTGGGGATGGCCAGCACCAGGGTGGAATAGGGGTGAACGTGTGGGGATGACCAGGCACCAGGGTGGAATAGGGGTGAACGTGTGGGGATGACCAGGCACCAGGGTATAATAGGGGTGAACGTGTGGGGATGGCCAGCACCAGGGTGGAATAGGGGTGAACGTGTGGGGATGACCAGGCACCAGGGTGGAATAGGGGTGAACGTGTGGGGATGACCAGGCACCAGGGTGGAATAGGGGTGAACATGTGGGAATGACCAGCACCAGGGTGGAATAGGGGTGAACGTGTGGGGATGACCAGGAATCAGGATGGAATAGGGGTGAACGTGTGGGAATGACCAGCACCAGGGTGGAATAGGGGTGAACGTGTGGGGATGACCAGGAATCAGGATGGAATAGGGGTGAACGTGTGGGAATGACCAGGAACCAGGGTGGAATAGGGGTGAACGTGTGGGGATGACCAGGCACCAGGGTGGAATAGGGGTGAACGTGTGGGGATGACCAGGCACCAGGGTGGAATAGGGGTGAACGTGTGGGAATGACCAGGAACCAGGGTGGAATAGGGGTAAACGTGTGGGAATGGGAGTTCATCATTTTTGTGTTACAGTTGCTCTGTGACCTGAATTCCTGGTGGTGATGATAAAGTGGTGAGTGACATTCAGGGACTTTAGTTTATAATTCTATGCTATGTGGAGAGGTCTGGTAGATGATAATGTACAGGGAGTTATGTGGAGAGGTCTGGTAGATGATAATGTACAGGGAGTTATGTGGAGTGGTCTGGTAGATGATAATGTACAGGGAGTTATTTGGAGAGGTTTGGTAGATGATAATGTACAGGGAGTTATGTGGAGTGGTCTGGTAGTTGATAATGTACAGGGAGTTATGTGGAGTGGTCTGGTAGATGATAATGTACAGGGAGTTATTTGGAGAAGTTTGGTAGATGATAATGTGCAGGGAGTTATGTGGAGTGGTCTGGTAGTTGATAATGTACAGGGAGTTATGTGGAGAGGTCTGGTAGATGATAATGTACAGGGAGTTATTTGGAGAGGTTTGGTAGATGATAATGTACAGGGAGTTATGTGGAGAGGTCTGGTAGATGATAATGTACAGGGAGTTATTTGGAGAGGTTTGGTAGATGATAATGTACAGGGAGTTATTTGGAGAGGTCTGGTAGATGATAATGTACAGGGAGTTATTTGGAGAGGTTTGGTAGATGATAATGTACAGGGAGTTATTTGGAGAGGTCTGGTAGATGATAATGTACAGGGAGTTATGTGGAGAGGTCTGGTAGATGATAATGTACAAGGAGTTATGTGGAGAGGTCTGGTAGATGATAATGTACAGGGAGTTATTTGGAGAGGTTTGGTAGATGATAATGTACAGGGAGTTATTTGGAGAGGTCTGGTAGATGATAATGTACAGGGAGTTATTTGGAGAGGTCTGGTAGATGATAATGTACAGGGAGTTATGTGGAGAGGTCTGGTAGATGATAATGTACAGGGAGTTATGTGGAGAGGTCTGGTAGATGATAATGTACAGGGAGTTATTTGGAGTGGTCTGGTAGATGATAATGTACAGGGAGTTATTTGGAGAGGTCTGGTAGATGATAATGTACAGTGAGTTATGTGGAGAGATCTGGTAGATGATAATGTACAGGGAGTTATGTGGAGTGGTCTGGTAGATGATAATGTACAGGAAGCTATGTGGAGTGGTCTGGTAGATGATAATGTACAGGGAGTTATTTGGAGTGGTCTGGTAGATGTTGATGATAATGTACAGGGAGCCATGTGGAGGGGTCCGGTAGATGTTAATGTACAGGGAGCTATGTGGAGAGGTCTGGTAGATGTTGATGATAATGTACAGGGAGCCATGTGGAGGGGTCCGGTAGATGATAATGTACAGGGAGCTATGTGGAGAGGTCTAGTAGGTGTTGATGATAATGTACAGGAAGCCATGTGGAGTGGTCTGGTAGATGATAATGTACAGGAGCTATGTGGAGTGGTCTGGTAGATGATAATGTACAGGGAGTTATGTGGAGAGGTCTGGTAGATGATAATGTACAGGGAGTTATGTGGAGTGGTCTGGTAGATGATAATGTACAGGGAGTTATGTGGAGAGGTCTGGTAGATGATAATGTACAGGGAGTTATGTGGAGAGGTCTGGTAGATGATAATGTACAGGGAGTTATGTGGAGAGGTCTGGCAGATGTTGATGATAATGTACAGGGAGCTATGTGGAGAGGTCTGGTAGGTGTTGATGATAATGTACAGGGAGCTATGTGGAGTGGTCTGGTAGATGATAATGTACAGGGAGTTATGTGGAGAGGTCTGGCAGATGTTGATGATAATGTACAGGGAGTTAGGTGGAGAGGTCTGGCAGATGTTGATGATAATGTACAGGGAGCTATGTGGAGTGGTCTGGTAGATGATAATGTACAGGGAGTTATGTGGAGAGGTCTGGTAGGTGATAATGTACAGGGAGTTATGTGGAGTGGTGTGGTCCGAAGATCAGACCGAGCCAGTAACAGCAGGGGAAGTGGTTTGGCAGCCTGTTTCCTATTGGCCCTGGTCAAATGGCACACTGTTTCCTGTGTGCCCTGGTCTAATGGCACCCTGTTTCCTATGGGCCCTGGTCTAATGGCACCCTGTTTCCTATTGGCCCTGGTCTAATGGCACCCTGTTTCCTATGTGCCCAGGTCTAATGGCACCCTGTTTCCTATGGGCCCTGGTCTAATGGCACCCTGTTTCCTATGGGCCCTGGTCTAATGGCACCCTGTTTCTTATTGGCCCTGGTCTAATGGCACCCTGTTTCCTATGGGCCCTGGTCAAATGGTACCCTGTTTCCTATGGGCCCTGGTCTAATGGCACCCTGTTTCCTATGAGCCCTGGTCAAATGGCACCACACACACACACACACACACACACACACACACACACACACACACACACACACACACACACACACACACACTATGTCCAGTTGTTGCTGCATCACTCATAACATAACATTATCTTACCACAGCTAAAATGAGTCCCATCTTGGCCCTGGTGTTTGTTTTCTGATTGTGTCAAATGCTTCCCTGATGACACTCACAAACATAAACATGTTTACAAACAAACACACTGTTCTGTTTAGATTGCACAACTCATAAATATAACATAACACTGCCTTACCAAACCCAAAATAATTAAATGTGTTAGAAATGATTGTAGCTGAACAAGGTCACTAGGGGCTCACGAGTGGCGCAGTGGTCTAAGGCACTGCAATTCAGTGCTAGAGGCGTCACTACAGACCCTGGTTTGATCCCGGGCTGTATCACCGGCCGTGATCAGGAATCTCATAGGGCGGCGCCCAGCGTCGTCTGGGTTAGGGGAGGGTTTGGTCAGGGTAGGCCGTCATTGTAAATAAGAATTTGTTCTTAACTGACTTGCCTAATTAAATAAAGGTTAAATATATATATTTTAAAGGAAGTAAATGATGAACAACATCATAAGCATACAGATATTTATCAAAGTATGACTTGATAACCACACATATGGCTTCATTTGATTGGTCATTACTCCCAGCTCTTTATTAAATGGCAGTTCAATAGGCTGAGATAAGTGTTTCCTTGTGTTGAAGTGAATGGCAGTTCAATAGGCTGAGATAAGTGTTTCCTTGTGTTGAAGTGAATGGCAGTTCAATAGGCTGAGATAAGTGTTTCCTTGTGTTGAAGTGAATGGCAGTTCAATAGGCTGAGATAAGTGTTTCCTTGTGTTGAAGTGAATGGCAGTTCAATAGGCTGAGATAAGTGTTTCCTTGTGTTGAAGTGAATGGCAGTTCAATAGGCTGAGATAAGTGTTTCCTTGTGTGAAAATTATACAAATGCCAGAACAAGGATCAGTCATTGTGAGGAGCTGGGCGCTATAGTGATAAGACAGAGACAGCAGGTGTGTGTGTGTGTGTGTGTGTGTGTGTGTGAGAAAGAGATAGCGGGGTGTGAGCGAGCGTGGTATGTGTGTGTGTGTGTGCGTGATAGCGTGGCGCGAGTGAGCAAGCGTGGTGTGTGTGTGTGTGTGGGCATGATAGCGTGGTGTGAGCGAGCGTGGTGTGTGTGTGTGTGTGGGCATGATAGCGTGGTGCGAGCGAGCGTGGTGTGTGTGTGTGATAGCGTGGTGTGTGTGGTACACACATACACACATATCCCCTCTAGATTAAATCAGTTTAATTAATCAACATACTTGAGAAATTAAAAATTAGTCTGTACAAGGATGGTACACCAGTTTAATACAGTCTTCTAATGTATTCACCTGTTTAATACAGTCTTCTATTGTATTCACCTGTTTAATACAGTCTTCTATTGTATTCACCAGTTTAATACAGTCTTCTATTGTATTCACCAGTTTAATACAGTCTTCTATTGTATTCTTGTATTCACCAGTTTAATACAGTCTTCTATTGTATTCACCAGTTTAATACAGTCTTCTATTGTATTCACCAGTTTAATACAGTCTTCTATTGTATTCACCTGTTTAATACAGTCTTCTATTGTATTCACCAGTTTAATACAGTCTTCTATTGTATTCTTGTATTCACCAGTTTAATACAGTCTTCTATTGTATTCACCAGTTTAATACAGTCTTCTATTGTATTCACCAGTTTAATACAGTCTTCTATTGTATTCTTGTATTCACCAGTTTAATACAGTCTTCTATTGTATTCACCAGTTTAATACAGTCTTCTATTGTATTCACCAGTTTAATACAGTCTTCTATTGTATTCTTGTATTCACCAGTTTAATACAGTCTTCTATTGTATTCTTGTATTCACCAGTTTAATACAGTCTTTTGTTGTATTCTTGTATTCACCAGTTTAATACAGTCTTCTATTGTATTCACCAGTTTAATACAGTCTTCTATTGTATTCTTGTATTCACCAGTTTAATACAGTCTTCTATATTATTCACCAGTTTAATACAGTCTTCTATTGTATTCACCAGTTTAATACAGTCTTCTATTGTATTCACCAGTTTAATACAGTCTTCTATTGTATTCACCAGTTTAATACAATCTTCTATTGTATTCACCAGTTTAATACAGTCTTTTGTTGTATTCACCAGTTTAATACAGTCTTCTATTGTATTCTTGTATTCACCAGTTTAATACAGTCTTCTATTGTATGCACCAGTTTAATACAGTCTTCTATTGTATTCACCAGTTTAATACAGTCTTCTATTGTATTCTTGTATTCACCAGTTTAATACAGTCTTCTATATTATTCACCAGTTTAATACAGTCTTCTATTGTATTCACCAGTTTAATACAGTCTTCTATTGTATTCACCAGTTTAATACAGTCTTCTATTGTATTCACCAGTTTAATACAATCTTCTATTGTATTCACCAGTTTAATACAGTCTTTTGTTGTATTCACCAGTTTAATACAGTCTTCTATTGTATTCTTGTATTCACCAGTTTAATACAGTCTTCTATTGTATGCACCAGTTTAATACAGTCTTCTATTGTATTCACCAGTTTAATACAGTCTTCTATTGTATTCACCAGTTTAATACAATCTTCTATTGTATTCACCAGTTTAATACAGTCTTTTGTTGTATTCACCAGTTTAATACAGTCTTTTGTTGTATTCACCAGTTTAATACAGTCTTCTATTGTATTCACCAGTTTAATACAGTCTTCTATTGTATTCACCAGTTTAATACAGTCTTCTGTTGTATTCACCAGTTTAATACAGTCTTCTATTGTATTCACCAGTTTAATACAGTCTTCTGTTGTATTCACCAGTTTAATACAGTCTTCTGTTGTATTCACCAGTTTAATACAGTCTTCTATTGTATTCACCAGTTTAATACAGTCTTCTGTTGTATTCACCAGTTTAATACAGTCTTCTATTGTATTGTGGGGTAAAATTCTTGTTTTGTTGCAAAGGCAAAAATCAAATGTTCATATCTGAACTGGAATAAATCCAAGGGAGCGGAGTCAGCAGAGATTCTCTGATATCCAGTGCTGGAATATGATCATCATGTGAAGGTGTGTTAATAAACCGTTTTAGTGAGTCAGACTCAAGATCAGACTCCAGGACAGACAGACCACAGCCTGGTTAACATCTCCAGCTCTCAACTGGTCAGCTGGAGTGACTATAGAAGTGGGACTACTCTCGTATCAGGGATGGAACTGGAACAAATCAACTCTTATGCTGGGACATCAGCATCATGTATTGTGGGAAAAGAAGGTGTATTACTATATAGTTACAGTGAGTCAGTCTCATGACAGACAGGACCCAGCCTGCTTCATTATGACACTGATCTATTACAGCCCTTAGCTGGTCTATTACAGCCCTTATCTGGTCTGATCATCAAGAGATGAGACTGGGCCAGGACTGTTCTCAAGTGCAAGGATGGGACTGAGGCAGGACTGGGCCGGGACTGTTCTCACATGCAGGGCTGGGACTGAGGCAGGACTGAGCTGGGACTGTTCTCACATGCAGAGATGGGACTGAGGCAGGAGTGAGCTGGGACTGTTCTCACATGCAGGGATGGGACTGAGGCAGGACTGAGCTGGGACTGTTCTCACATGCAGGGATGGGACTGAGGCAGGACTGGGCCGGGACTGTTCTCACATGCAGGGATGGGACTGAGGCAGGACTGGGCCGGGACTGTTCTCACATGCAGGGATGGGACTGAGGCAGGACTGAGCCGGGACTGTTCTCACATGCAGGGATGGGACTGGGACAGAACTGAGCTGGGACTGTTCTCACATGCAGGGATGGGACTGAGGCAGGACTGAGCTGGGACTGTTCTCACATGCAGGGATGGGACTGGGCCAGAACTGAGCTGGGATTGTTCTCACATGCAGAGATGGGACTGAGGCAGGACTGAGCTGGGACTGTTCTCACATGCAGGGATGGGACTGAGGCAGGACTGAGCTGGGACTGTTCTCACATGCAGGGATGGGACTGGGCCAGGACTGGGACAGGGTGTGAGTTGGCTAGGACTAAGCCAGGACTGGACAGGGTGTGAGTTGGCTAGGACTAAGCCAGGACTGGACAGGGTGTGAGTTGGCTAGGACTAAGCCAGGACTGGACAGGGTGTGAGTTGGCTAGGACTAAGCCAGGACTGGACAGGGTGTGAGTTGGCTAGGACTAAGCCAGGACTGGACAGGGTGTGAGTTGGCTAGGACTAAGCCAGGACTGGACAGGGTGTGAGTTGGCTAGGACTAAGCCAGGACTGGGACAGCAGCTGACGGGATTAAGGCGTTAGGTAATGGTGATTCTGGAAACGAGCCTCGCCTGGCCCATGGCCTGGCTGCTGACTGGATAGCATTACAAGCGGCAGCTGGGAATTTCACATGTTAGGATGAAGAAAATACTGTAACGCCCTCCTCCTCCCTGAAGCACACACACATGCACACACATGCACACAGCCACACACACACACTCCCGACACCCTGACCGAAACAAGAGGAAACACTCACCACTGAAGTCTTGATGAAGACTAGTGTCACCAAGAGAAGAAACTCCGCCCCTCGGGCGTGTCCAGAAGAGAAATATTAGTCATGTTACCAGACATCTTTGAGTCCTCCCAAAGCTGCTGAGGAAGTGTAAGAATCTGATGAGGGAATTACAGTATTGTGAAAGCTGAAGGGTGGGAGTAATGATTTATGTATGTCTATGGGTGGAACATTCTCTCTGGACATTCTCTTTGCTCTTGGAACATTCTCTCTGGACATTCTCTTTGCTCTT
This sequence comes from Salmo trutta, assembly GCF_901001165.1. NCBI lineage: Eukaryota > Metazoa > Chordata > Actinopteri > Salmoniformes > Salmonidae > Salmo > Salmo trutta. Next base: position 76,626,532 of record NC_042957.1, on the reverse strand, counting down.
GGAACATTCTCTCTGGACATTCTCTTTGCTCTTGGAACATTCTCTCTGGACATTCTCTTTGCATTTGGAACATTCTCTCTGGACATTCTCTTTGCTCTTGGAACATTCTCTCTGGACATTCTCTTTGCTCTTGGAACATTCTCTCTGGACATTCTCTTTGCTCTTGGAACATTCTCTCTGGACATTCTCTTCAGTCTTGGAACATTCTCTCTGGACATTCTCTTTGCTCTTCTATCTTAGATTGAACTTTCTCAGAATTATTTCCAGGATATCTGTAGTTCTAGTTAATTCATTATGCAGCAGTATGCTTTGCTCCTCGATGGCCTCACTGTGCTGTGCTGTCTGGTGTGTTTGTGGTCCACCAGTTAGTGACTATCAGATAACAATCCACTGACCTGGGAGATGAGATGAGAGGGGAGGATAGAGGAGGAGGAGGAGGAGGAAGAAGAAGAAGATGAAGAGGGAGAGGGGGCCCAAATACAAGCACAAGACTATACACTTAATATGGCTGTATGAAAATTCCATTCACACACAGAGATAGTAATATAGACATTCCACAAGATACACATAGACTCAGGCATGGACAAACATAGGCATTTATACACACACATACAGACACAAATGCACACACACAAACACGCAAACACTGTGTGGACAGAACATGACCCCAGTGAGAACAGCCCAGAGACTAGTCTATCTAATGCCTAGCCTGCCCCTCCCTGAAGAGGGAGAGGAAAGAGGAGAGAGGGGGAGGACAGGAGACCACAACCCCAGTCAGAGCCTAGCCGGCTGCCTAGCCTGCCCCTCCCTGAAGAGAGAGAGGAGAGAGGAGAGAGGGGGAGGACAGGAGACCACAACCCCAGTCAGAGCCTAGCCGGCTGCCTAGCATGCCCCTCCCTGAAGAGAGAGAGGAGAGAGGAGACAGGGGGAGGACAGGAGACCACAACACCCATCACAGCAGAGCCTAGCCGGCTGCCTAGCCTGCCCCTCCCTGAAGAGAGAGAGGAGACAGGGGGAGGACAGGGGGAGGACAGGAGACCACAACACCCATCACAGCAGAGCCTAGCCGGGTGCCTAGCCTGCCCCTCCCTGAAGAGAGAGAGGAGAGAGGAGACAGGGGGAGGACAGGAGACCACAACACCCATCACAGCAGAGCCTAGCCGGCTGCCTAGCCTGCCCCTCCCTGAAGAGAGAGAGGAGACAGGGGGAAGACAGGAGACCACAACACCCATCACAGCAAAGCCTAGCCGGCTGCCTAGCCTGCCCCTCCCTGAAGAGAGAGGAGAGAGGAGACAGGGGGAGGACAGGAGACCACAACACCCATCACAGCAGAGCCTAGCCGGCTGCCTAGCCTGCCCCTCCCTGAAGAGAGAGAGGAGAGAGGAGAGAGGGGGAGGACAGGAGACCACAACCCCAGTCAGAGCAGAGCCTAGCCGGCTACCTAGCCTGACCCTCCCTGAAGAGAGAGAGGAGAGAGGAGAGAGGGGGAGGACAGGAGACCACAACCCCAGTCAGAGCAGAGCCTAGCCAGCTGAACACACTGCCCCTCCCTGAGCAGCAACAACAACCAGATAAATCACAGTCTTAACATACGTTGATGAGCCCCAGATCTACTGTGTGTGTGGGTTATGACATTGACTGCTGAACTTCAGGTCTTGTAAACCTTCAGCCCATTTCTCCTGTGAAGCATCAAGCTTGATAAGAGTGTTGTTGTTATAAGTGTTGTTATTCCCTTACAAGTCATCCCTGACTCCTCCCTCCTTGCTCCCCTCTCCAGGCTCTAACAGGGTTAGCTAGGTGACTCCCCTCTCCAGGCTCTAACAGGGTTGGCTAGGTGACTCCCCGGTCCAGGGCTCTAACAGGGTTAGCTAGGTGACTCCCCTCTCCAGGCTCTAACAGGGTTAGCTAGGTGACTCCCCTCTCCAGGGCTCTAACAGGGTTAGCTAGGTGACTCCCCTCTCCAGGGCTCTAACAGGGTTGGCTAGGTGACTCCCCGCTCCAGGGCTCTAACAGGGTTGTCTAGGTGACTCCCCTCTCCAGGCTCTAACAGGGTTAGCTAGGTGACTCCCCTCTTCAGTCTCTAACAGGGTTGGCTAGGTGACTCCCCGGTCCAGGGCTCTAACAGGGTTAGCTAGGTGACTCCCCGGTCCAGGGCTAGCTAGGTGACTCCCCTCTCCAGGGCTCTAACATGGTTAGCTAGGTGACTCCCCTCTCCAGGCTCTAACAGGGTTAGCTAGGTGACTCCCCTCTCCAGGCTCTAACAGGATTAGCTAGGTGACTCCCCTCTCCAGGCTTTAACAGGGTTAGCTAGGTGACTCCCCTCTCCAGGCTCTAACAGGGTTAGCTAGGTGACTCCCCGGTTCAGGGTTAGCTAGGTGACTCCCCTCTCCAGTCTCTAACAGGGTTAGCTAGGTGACTCCCCAGTCCAGGGTTAGCTAGGTGACTCCCCTCTCCAGGGCTCTAACAGGGTTAGCTAGGTGACTCCCCTCTCCAGGCTCTAACAGGGTTGGCTAGGTGACTCCCCGGTCCAGGGCTCTAACAGGGTTAGCTAGGTGTGTCCCCTCTCCAGGGCTCTAACAGGGTTAGCTAGGTGAGTCCCCTCTCCAGGCTCTAACAGGGTTAGCTAGGTGACTCCCCGGTCCAGGGCTAGCTAGGTGACTCCCCTCTCCAGGCTCTAACAGGGTTAGCTAGGTGACTCCCCTCTCCAGGCTTTAACAGGGCTAGCTAGGTGACTCCCCTCTCCAGGGCTCTAACAGGGTTAGCTAGGTGACTCCCCGGTCCAGGGCTAGCTAGGTGACTCCCCTCTCCAGGGCTCTAACAGGGTTAGCTAGGTGACTCCCTGGTCCAGGGTTAGCTAGGTGACTCCCCTCTCCGGGCTCTAACAGGGTTAGCTAGGTGACTCCCCTCTCCAGGCTTTAACAGGGCTAGCTAGGTGACTCCCCTCTCCAGGCTCTAACAGGGTTAGCTAGGTGACTCCCCTCTCCAGGGCTTTAACAGGGTTAGCTTGGTGACTCCCCTCTCCAAGCTCTAACAGGGTTAGCTAGGTGACTCCCCTCTCCAGGGCGCTAACAGGGTTAGCTAGGTGACTCCCCGGTCCAGGGCTCTAACAGGGTTAGCTAGGTGACTCCCCTCTCCAGGGCTCTAACAGGGTTAGCTAGGTGACTCCCCTCTCCAGTCTCTAACAGGGTTGGCTAGGTGACTCCCCGGTCCAGGGTTAGCTAGGTGACTCCCCTCTCCAGCCTCTAACAGGGTTAGCTAGGTGACTCCCCGGTCCAGGGTTAGCTAGGTGACTCCCCTCTCCAGGGCTCTAACAGGGTTAGCTAGGTGACTCCCCTCTCCAGGCTCTAACAGGGTTAGCTAGGTGACTCCCCTCTCCAGGCTCTAACAGGGTTAGCTAGGTGACTCCCCTTTCCAGGCTTTAACAGGGTTAGCTAGGTGACTCCCCTCTCCAGGCTCTAACAGGGTTAGCTAGGTGACTCCCCTCTCCAGGCTCTAATAGGGTTAGCTAGGTGATTCCCCTCTCCAGGGCTCTAACAGGTTTAGCTAGGTGACTCCCCGGTCCAGGGCTCTAACAGGGTTAGCTAGGTGACTCCCCTCTCCAGGCTTTAACAGGGTTAGCTAGGTGACTCCCCTCTCCAGGGCTCTAACAGGTTTAGCTAGGTGACTCCCCTCTCCAGGCTCTAACAGGGTTAGCTAGGTGACTCCCCTCTCCAGGGCTCTAACAGGGTTAGCTAGGTGACTCCCCTCTCCAGGCTCTAACAGGGTTAGCTAGGTGACTCCCCTCTCCAGGGCTCTAACAGGGTTAGCTAGGTGACTCCCCTCTCCAGGCTCTAACAGGGTTAGCTAGGTGACTCCCCTCTCCAGGCTCTAATAGGGTTAGCTAGGTGATTCCCCTCTCCAGGGCTCTAACAGGTTTAGCTAGGTGACTCCCCGGTCCAGGGCTCTAACAGGGTTAGCTAGGTGACTCCCCTCTCCAGGCTCTAACAGGGTTAGCTAGGTGACTCCCCTCTCCAGGGCTCTAACAGGGTTAGCTAGGTGACTCCCCTCTCCAGGCTCTAACAGGGTTAGCTAGGTGACTCCCCTCTCCAGGCTCTAATAGGGTTAGCTAGGTGATTCCCCTCTCCAGGGCTCTAACAGGTTTAGCTAGGTGACTCCCCGGTCCAGGGCTCTAACAGGGTTAGCTAGGTGACTCCCCTCTCCAGGCTCTAACAGGGTTAGCTAGGTGACTCCCCTCTCCAGGGCTCTAACAGGTTTAGCTAAGGTGACTCCCCTCTCCAGGGCTCTAACAGGTTTAGCTAGGCGACTCCCCTCTCCAGGCTCTAACAGGGTTAGCTAGGTGACTCCCCGGTCCAGGGCTCTAACAGGTTTAGCTAGGTGACTCCCCTCTCCAGGGCTCTAACAGGGTTATCTAGGTGTGTTTCCTCCACACACAGCCAGTGTACTCTAACTCTAGTGAAGGAGGTGTGGTGCCAGTAGATGCTTTCTTTCTGTCCTCCCTGAGATTCAGTCACATTAAGTGTTGCTGAAAGAGAGCACTTTTGCATCCCAAATGGCACCCTATTCCCTACATAGTGCACTACTTTAGACCAGAGCTTGCACCCTATTCCCTACATAGTGCATTACTTTTGACCAAGGTCTCTGTCAGATTTAGGTCCAGGCTACCTGCTTGATAACAGGCTGATTATGAGCATGCCATTACGGCAGGTAGCCTAGTGGTTAGAGCATTGGGCCAGTAATTGAAAGGTTGCTGGATCAAATCTCTGAGCTGACAAGGTACAAATCTGTTGTTCTGCCCCTGAACAAGGCAGCTAACCCACAGTTCCCCAGTAGGATGTCATTGTAAATAAGAATCTGTTCTTAACTGACTTGCCTAGTTAAATAAAGGTTAAATAAAAATACTGTTAGCCATGGCCTTCATTATAGTGATAACACCCTGTTAGCTATCTGTTAGCAATGGAATTCATTATAGTGATAACAACATGTTAGCTATATGTTAGCCATAACATTCATTATAGTGATAGCACCCTGTTAGCAATGGAATTCATTATAGTGATAACAACATGTTAGCTATATGTTAGCCATAACATTCATTATAGGGATAACACCCTGTTAGCTATCTGTTAGCCATAACACTCATTATAATGATAACACCCAGTTAGCTATCTGTTAGCCATAACATTCATTATAATGATAACACCCAGTTAGCTATCTGTTAGCCATAACACTCATTATAATGATAACACCCAGTTAGCTATCTGTTAGCCATAACATTCATTATAATGATAACACCATGTTAGCTATCTGTTATCTGTAACCAATGGACTTCATTATAGTGATAACACCCTGTTAACACTATAGCCTACAGCCTACACAGCACCACAGAGAGTTAGAAGAGAGGTCAAAACGGAGATAAAGAAAGACAACTACATCATGTTTGGCTTCGTTAAAAGGAAACAAAGTTGACTCCACTGCCCTTGTGCTGTAGCTGATCCATGTCCTGCTGCAGTAGTTTGTTTTGATCATGCACGTGTGTGTGTGTGTGTGTGTGTGTGTGTGTGTGTGTGTGTGTGTGTGTGTGTGTTTCCGTCCATTCCCCCTTGCCAAGCATTCTCCAGCCTGCTGCCACTGTGTGAGATGACAGTCATTACAGAGCATTAGTGGTTCTGAGAGTGGCTTCTCTGGGCAGCTTTCCAGACCATGCAGACGGATGAATACACGCACACGCACACGCACACACACACACACACACACACACACACACACACACACACACACACACACACACACACACACACACACACACACACACACACACACACACACACACACACACACACACACACACACATCTTAGCAGCCCAGGGCATGAGCCCCTAATTGACTACAGCAACATACCCCTGGCTGGTTGACCACAGTGGTCTATCTCTACAGTCACCAAATCAAATTTTATTGGTCACATACACATGGTTAGCAGATGTTAATGCGAGTGTAGCGAAATGCTTGTGCTTCTAGTTCTGACCGTGCAGTAATATCTAATAAGTAATCTAAGAATTTCACAAAAATGACCTTATACACACAAGTGTAAAGGAATGAATAAGAATATGTACATATAAATATATGGATGAGCGATGATCGTGCGGCATAGGCAAGATGCAGTAGATGGTATAGAGTACACTATATACATATGAGATGAGTAATGTAGGGTATGTAAACATTATATAAAGTGGCATTGTTTAAAGTGACTAGTGATACATTTAATACATCCAATGTTTAATTATTAAAGAGGCTAGAGATTTGAGTCCATGTTGGCAGCAGCCACTCAATGTTAGTGATGGCTGTTTAACAGTCTGATGGCCTTGAGATAGAAGCTGTTTTTCAGTCTCTCGGTCCCAGCTTTGATGCACCTGTACTGCGATCGCTTTCTGGATGTTAGCGGGGTGAACAGGCAGTGGCTCAGGTGGTTGTTGTCCTTGATGATCTTTTTGGCCTTCCTTTGACATCGGGTGGTGTAGGCGTCCTGGAGGGCAGGTAGTTTGCCCCCGGTGATGCGTTGTGCAGACCTCCCTACCCTCTGGAGAGCCTTACGTTGTGGGCGGAGCAGTTTCCGTATAAACCCATAAACAGGTATTCTTGGAACACTCCGCTAACAGTTGAATGGTTCTCTTTTAAGCAACGTGTTTATCCATCTCCCTGACCCAGCCACGGATTGGCCAGTCATCTCCTAACAGAAACACTGGGAGGAAAGCAGCAGTCCACAGGGTATATCAATTCCATCTTCCTCTGGGTGGACAGTATCAACACCAGGGTGACACCTCAAGTCTACAACTGACGCTGACCTTGGGACAGATAACCATGTTAGTTCTATTAGTGTAGCATGCACACTCACTCTCTCTCACACACACACACACACACACACACACACACACACACACACACACACACACACACACACACACACACACACACACACACACACACACATCTTAGCAGCCCAGGGCATGAGCCCCTAATTGACTACAGCAACATACCCCTGGCTGGTTGACCACAGTGGTCTATCTCTACAGTCACCAAATCAAATTTTATTGGTCACATACACATGGTTAGCAGATGTTAATGCGAGTGTAGCGAAATGCTTGTGCTTCTAGTTCTGACCGTGCAGTAATATCTAATAAGTAATCTAAGAATTTCACAAAAATGACCTTATACACACAAGTGTAAAGGAATGAATAAGAATATGTACATATAAATATATGGATGAGCGATGATCGTGCGGCATAGGCAAGATGCAGTAGATGGTATAGAGTACACTATATACATATGAGATGAGTAATGTAGGGTATGTAAACATTATATAAAGTGGCATTGTTTAAAGTGACTAGTGATACATTTAATACATCCAATGTTTAATTATTAAAGAGGCTAGAGATTTGAGTCCATGTTGGCAGCAGCCACTCAATGTTAGTGATGGCTGTTTAACAGTCTGATGGCCTTGAGATAGAAGCTGTTTTTCAGTCTCTCGGTCCCAGCTTTGATGCACCTGTACTGCGATCGCTTTCTGGATGTTAGCGGGGTGAACAGGCAGTGGCTCAGGTGGTTGTTGTCCTTGATGATCTTTTTGGCCTTCCTTTGACATCGGGTGGTGTAGGCGTCCTGGAGGGCAGGTAGTTTGCCCCCGGTGATGCGTTGTGCAGACCTCCCTACCCTCTGGAGAGCCTTACGTTGTGGGCGGAGCAGTTTCCGTATAAACCCATAAACAGGTATTCTTGGAACACTCCGCTAACAGTTGAATGGTTCTCTTTTAAGCAACGTGTTTATCCATCTCCCTGACCCAGCCACGGATTGGCCAGTCATCTCCTAACAGAAACACTGGGAGGAAAGCAGCAGTCCACAGGGTATATCAATTCCATCTTCCTCTGGGTGGACAGTATCAACACCAGGGTGACACCTCAAGTCTACAACTGACGCTGACCTTGGGACAGATAACCATGTTAGTTCTATTAGTGTAGCATGCACACTCACTCTCTCACACACACACACACACACACACACACACACACACACACACACACACACACACACACACACACACACACACACACACACACACACACACACACACACATCTTAGCAGCCCAGGGCATGAGCCCCTAATTGACTACAGCAACATACCCCTGGCTGGTTGACCACAGTGGTCTATCTCTACAGTCACCAAATCAAATTTTATTGGTCACATACACATGGTTAGCAGATGTTAATGCGAGTGTAGCGAAATGCTTGTGCTTCTAGTTCTGACCGTGCAGTAATATCTAATAAGTAATCTAAGAATTTCACAAAAATGACCTTATACACACAAGTGTAAAGGAATGAATAAGAATATGTTCATATAAATATATGGATGAGCGATGATCGTGCGGCATAGGCAAGATGCAGTAGATGGTATAGAGTACACTATATACATATGAGATGAGTAATGTAGGGTATGTAAACATTATATAAAGTGGCATTGTTTAAAGTGACTAGTGATACATTTAATACATCCAATGTTTAATTATTAAAGAGGCTAGAGATTTGAGTCCATGTTGGCAGCAGCCACTCAATGTTAGTGATGGCTGTTTAACAGTCTGATGGCCTTGAGATAGAAGCTGTTTTTCAGTCTCTCGGTCCCAGCTTTGATGCACCTGTACTGCGATCGCTTTCTGGATGTTAGCGGGGTGAACAGGCAGTGGCTCAGGTGGTTGTTGTCCTTGATGATCTTTTTGGCCTTCCTTTGACATCGGGTGGTGTAGGCGTCCTGGAGGGCAGGTAGTTTGCCCCCGGTGATGCGTTGTGCAGACCTCACTACCCTCTGGAGAGCCTTACGTTGTGGGCGGAGCAGTTTCCGTATAAACCCATAAACAGGTATTCTTGGAACACTCCGCTAACAGTTGAATGGTTCTCTTTTAAGCAACGTGTTTATCCATCTCCCTGACCCAGCCACGGATTGGCCAGTCATCTCCTAACAGAAACACTGGGAGGAAAGCAGCAGTCCACAGGGTATATCAATTCCATCTTCCTCTGGGTGGACAGTATCAACACCAGGGTGACACCTCAAGTCTACAACTGACGCTGACCTTGGGACAGATAACCATGTTAGTTCTATTAGTGTAGCATGCACACTCACTCTCTCACACACACACACACACACACACACACACACACACACACACACACACACACACACACACACACACACACACACACACACACACACACACACACACACACACACACACACACACACACACACACACACACACACACACACACACACACACACAAGAAGAGGGTTCTTCTGAACATCCCAGGTCAGGAAGACAGGGAGGAAATTACAGATGTTGAGTTGGTTATTGTGAAGAGGGTTCTTCTGAACATCCCAGGTCAGGAAGACAGGGAGGAAATTACAGATGTTGAGTTGGTTATTGTGAAGAGGGTTCTTCTGAACATCCCAGGTCAGGAAGACAGGGAGGGAATTACAGATGTTGAGTTGGTTATTGTGAAGAGGGTTCTTCTGAACATCCCAGGTCAGGAAGACAGAGAGGGAATTACTCTGTTACTCTGTTATCTTTAATGTAAGTAGGTAATAGATCACATTCCTCTTCACATCCCTTCCTCACCCCACCCTCCTGCAGCTGGCCTGCACCAAAGATGAACCCATGATTGTCCTGTAGTGTATAATACAATGGATATGACCTAGTTCATTGTGCAGAAGGTTGTGAGTTCTCATCCCAGATCAGGAAGACAGGGACGAGAGAGGAACTAGCATTACTAGTTGTACCAGATCCCATTCCTCTCTCTATCCTTTTCCCTCATCCCGACCCTTACAGCTGGGTTCTGGGCTGCCGTTCTGAACTACTACAGAATGTCACTAATTCACTCACATCCTGGTGGAAATGAAGAACCAACAGGCCCCAGAACATTCAACCCAAACAGAGAGAAAATACCCTAAGATGAGTTAACTATACACAGCAGAGAGAGAGAGATAGAGAGAGATAAGAATGGTGAAATCTGGGAACAGAGTAGGACAGATGTAGCAGAACAGTACCTCCTCCTCTCCTGATCCTGAGCCAGAGGAGATGTTGAGATATATTGTTATCTGTTATGCATTCCAGATGGAACCCTAGACTATTTCCTCACCCTAGTGAGAGTGTTTCAAAACATGTGTTCCACTAAAGTAATAAATTAACTGTCTCCCACTCATGACAAGACTTGGGTTTGGCTAAAAACAAAACTTAAAGTTAGAAAAATTTGAGAAATATAATTTAACACCCATAATTTAACACCCTCTACATCTCCCTCTCTCTCCCTACAGTCTCTCTCTCTCCCTACAGTCTCTCTCTCTCTCTCCCTACAGTCTCTCTCTCTCTCTCCCTAGTGTCTCTCTCTCTCTCTCTCTCTCCCTACAGTCTCTCTCTCTCTCCCTACAGTGTCTCTCTCTCTCTCTCTCTCTCCCTACAGTCTCTCTCTCCTTAGTCTCTCGCTCTCTCTCTCTCTCTCTCCCTAGTCTCTTTCTCTCTCTCTCTCTCTCTCTCCCTAGTCTCTCTCTCCCTACAGTTTCTCTCCATAGTCTCTCTCTCTCTCTCTCTCTCTCCCTACAGTCTCTCTCTCTCTCCCAACAGTTTCTCTCTCCCTACAGTCTCTATCTCTCCTTAGTTTCTCTCTCTCGCTCTCTCTCCCTAGTCTCTCTCTTTCTCTCTCTCTCCCTAGTCTCTCTCTCTCTCTCTCTCCTTACAGTCTCACTCTCTCTCTCTCCTTACAGTCTCTCTCTCTACTAAAAAAACTCTGCTAAAGTCATGAAAAATAGAGAGAGGTGGCATGATTTTTTTATTTGCGGTGTTGGGGGATTGGAAGGAATACAACTTAATTGAAACCAGGGCTTCTACCTTGCGTTATGCGGTGGTGGGGGGTGGAACGGAGTACAACCTAATTGAAACTGCTTGTTTCCTGCTTGTGTGTGTGTGTGTGTGTGTTTGTGTTTATTTGTTATTTTTACAAGATAAAGTTACCCTTTCAAAACAATTACCTGGCTTTTCATTACACTCACTGTACAGCTAGACTCCAGCCCTATTAAAGCCCAGCTCTTGCATGTCTTAATTTCAAGTCTATTGCTCTCAATAACCACATGTGCAGCATTGGATTAGAACTCCCTCAATAGTAAACATATGTATGTACACACCCATAAAGTCCCTACACCACTACAGCCCTACACCCCCTACAACCCTACAGCCCTACACCCCTACAGCCCTACACCCCTTACAGACCCTACAGCCCCTACAGCCCTACACCGCCTACAACCCTACAGCCCCTGCACCCCCTGCAGCCCCTACAACCCCTACAGCCCCTACACCCCTTACAGACCCTACAGCCCCTACAGCCCCAACAGCCCCTACAGCCCCAACAGCCCCTACAGCCCCTACAGCCCCTACAGCCCCAACAGCCCCTACAGCCCTACACCCCTTACAGCCCCTACACCCCTACAGCCCTACACCCCTTACAGCCCCCCACACCCCTACAGACCCTACAGCCCCTACAGCCCCAACAGCCCCTACAGCCCCTACAGCCCCAACAGCCCCTACAGCCCCTACACCCCTTACAGCCCCTACACCCCTACAGCCCCTACAGCCCTACAACCCCTACAGCCCCCAGCTCAACACATGTATAGTAAGTGTACACACACACACACCACCTCTCTCTCTGTCTCTAGGTCTGTAATGTATGGTCAGTAAGCCAGGTTTGTTTTTAACGAGAGAGCTCACACAAATGGAGCCCTATTCTCTATACAGTGCATTACGTTTGACCAGAGACCTATGGGCCCTGAACAGAAGAAGTGCACTACATAGGGAATTGGGTACCATTTGAGAAGCACTGTGTCAATGTTGGATATGATGTGGGTTCTTAATCTGGACAAAATCACCCATTATATCCTCATTGGATGGAGAGAACGGTCTGTGATGGTCATCCTTGGATGTGGGAATAAACAGACTGACTAAGACAGGGTCTATGACGGTCATCACCGGACATGAGAATTATTTTACTTTTATTTAACCTGTTTTTGGAGAGAAGGACTAACTCTCCCATTATTGGAGAGAAGGACTAACTCTCCCATTATTGGAGAGAAAAACTAAATCTCCCATTATTGGAGAGAAGAACTAACTACCATTATAACATTATAGGAGAGAATGACTAACTCTCCCATTATTGGAGAGAAGAACTAACTCTCCCATTATAACATTATTGGAGAGAAGAGCGAACTCTCCCATTAAAACCTTATTGGAGAGAACAACTAACTCTCCCATTATTGGAGAGAAGGACTAATTCTCCCATTATAACCTTATTGGAGAGAATGACTAACTCTCCCATTATTGGAGAGAAAAAAGAACTCTCCCATTATTGGAGAGAAGAACTAACTCTCCCATTATAACCTTATTGGAAAGAACGAACTCTCCCATTAAAACCTTATTGGAGAGAAGAACTAACTCTCCCATTATTGGAGAGAAGGACTAACTCTCCCATTATAACCTTATTGGAGAGAAGAACTAACTCTCCCATTATAACCTTATTGGAGAGAAGGACTAACTCTCCCATTAATGGAGAGAAGGACTAACTCTCCCATTATAATCTTATTGGAGAGAAGAACTAACTCTCCCATTATTGGAGAGAAGGACTAACTCTCCCATTATAACCTTATTGGAGAGAAGGACTAACTCTCCCATTATTGGATAGAAGGACTAACTTTCCCATTATTGGAGAGAAGCACTAACTCTCCCATTATTGGAGAGAAGGACTAACTCTCCCATTATTGGAGAGAAGCACTAACTCTCCCAATATTGGAGAGAAGAACTAACTCTCCCATTTTTGGAGAGAAGGACTAACTCTCCCATTTTTGGAAAGAAAGACTAACTCTCCCATTATAACCTTATTGGAGAGAAGAACTAACTCTCCCATTATAACATTATTGGAGAGAAAGACTAACTCTCCCATTATTGGACAGAAGGACTAACTCTCCCATTATTGGACAGAAGGACTAACTCTCCCATTATTGGACAGAAGGACTAACTCTCCCATTATTGGAGAGAAGGACTAACTCTCCCATTTTAACCTTATTGGAGAGAAGGACTAACTCTCCCATTATAACATTAATGGAGAGAAGAACTAACTCTCCCATTATAACATTATTGAAGAGAAGGACTAACTCTCCCATTATAGGAGAGAAGAACTAACTCTCCCATTATAACATTATTGGATAGAAGGACTAACTCTCCCATTATTGGAGAGAAGGACTAACTCTCCCATTATTGGAGAGAAGGACTAACTCTCCCATTATTGGAGAGAAGGACTAACTTTCCCATTATTGGAGAGAAGAACTAACTTTCCCATTATTGGAGAGGACTAACTTTCCCATTATTGGAGACGACTAACTCTCCCATTATTTGAGAGAAGAACTAACTGTCCCATTATACTATTATTGGAGAGAAGGACTAACTCTCCCATTATAATCTTATTGGAGAGAAGAACTAACTCTCCCATTATTGGAGAGAAGGACTAACTCTCCCATTATAACCTTATTGGAGAGAAGGACTAAATCTCCCATTATTGGATAGAAGGACTAACTCTCCCATTATTGGAGAGAAGCACTAACTCTACCATTATTGGAGAGAAGACCTAACTCTCCCATTTTTGGAGAGAAGGACTAACTCTCCCATTATAACCTTATTGGAGAGAATGACTAACTCTCCCATTAATAATGGAGAGAAGGACTAACTCTCCCATTATAATCTTATTGGAGAGAAGACCTAACTCTACCATTATTGGAGAGAAGGACTAACTCTCCCATTATAACATTAATGGAGAGAAGGACTAACTCTCCCATTATTTTACAGAAGGACTAACTCTCCCATTTAAACTTATTGGAGAGAAGGACTAAGTCTCCCATTATAAGATTATTGGAGAGAAGAACTAACTCTCCCATTATAACCTGGAAGGGAATGTCACGGCTGTCGTCGGTGAAGGAGGACCAAAACGCAGCAGGTACATGTATGCTCATTTTGATGATTTATTAACTTCAAACAATGAACGTACAAAAATAACAAACACGAGAAATGAACGAACGAACGACAACAAACAGTCTGGCAAAGCCTAAGCTCAACACAGAACAATCACCCACAAATAACAACCACAAACACACCCTAATATATGGGACTCTCAATCAAAGGCAGATAGACAACACCTGCCTTCAACTGAGAGTCCCAACCCCAATCAACACAACATAGAAACACACTCACCAGACTAGACATAGAAATACATAAACATAGACTATAAACCAAAACCCCGGAAATACTAAATCAAACACCCTTTAACCAAACACACCACCCTGAACCACATAAAACAAATACCCTCTGTCACGTCCTGACCAAACTACAATACTAATTAACCCTTATACTGGCCAGGACGTGACAGTACCCCCCCCCCCCTTAAAGGTGCTAACCCCGAAAGCACCTTTAAAACAAAAAACAAAACAAAAACAACAACCCCCAAACAACAAAACAAAAATTCCCCTCTACTAAAGGGAGGGAAGGGAGGGTGGCTGCCATCAACGACGGCACTGTGCTACACCCCCCCCTCCCCAACCCACCTATATCAGGAGGTGGCTCCGGTTCAGGCCTTTCCCGGCACTCGGGCCACTCTGGCAGTTCGGGGCAGTCGGGGCAGTCTGGCAACTCGGGGCAGTCTGGCAACTCGGGACAGTCTGGGCAGTCTGGCAACTCGGGACAGTCTGGGCAGTCTGGCAACTCGGGACAGTCTGGGCAGTCTGGCAACTCGGGACAGTCTGGGCAGTCTGGCCACTCCAGCAGTTCAGGGCAGTCTGGCCACTCCGGCAGTTCAGGGCAGTCTGGCCACTCCGGCAGTTCAGGGCAGTCTGGCCACTCCGGCAGTTCAGGGCAGTCTGGCCACTCCGGCAGTTCAGGGCAGTCTGGCCACTCCGGCAGTTCAGGGCAGTCTGGCCACTCCGGCAGTTCAGCGCAGTCTGGCCACTCCGGCAGTTCAGCGCAGTCTGGCCACTCCGGCAGTTCAGCGCAGTCTGACCACTCCGGCGACTGTTGACTGGCGGGCAGCTCCGACGACTGTTGACTGGCGGGCAGCTCCGACGACTGTTGACTGGCGGGCAGCTCCGACGACTGTTGACTGGCGGGCAGCTCCGACGACTGTTGACTGGCGAGGCTGAGTTTACGCACTTGCAGGCTAGTGCGGGGAGCGGGAACAGGACGAGTCGGACTGGGTTGACGCACTTCCGGGTCCGCACGAGAGACAGGAGCTGGAAACCCAGGGCTATGGAGGCGCACAGCCGGTCTAGATCTTACCTCCTGCACAACCCGCCTTGGCTGGATGGAACTAGTAGCCCTGTACGAGCGGAGTGCTCGTACAGGGCAGACTGGGCTGTGCAGGGGCCTGATGGTAGCCGTGCGTAGAGCAGGAGTTGGGTAGCCTGGTCCTCGGAGGCGTACCGGCGACCAGATGTGCTGCGCAGGCATCCTCCTACCAGGCTGGATGCCCGCTCTAGCACGGCACCTGCGAGGGGCTGGAATAACTCGCACCGGACTATGCGTGCGTATGGGTGAGATAGTGCGCTTCTCAGCGAAACATAACGCTCTCCACCCCATACGCTCCTCCATATAACCACGGGTAGCTGGCTTCCGGCTCTTCCTTCGCCTAGCCAAACTACCCGTGTGCCCCCCCAAAAAATGTCTTGGGGGTGCCTCTCGTGCTTCTCCCTCAGCGCGTCTCTGGTCTCGTATCACCGCCTCTCTGCCTTGGCTGCCTCAATTTCCCACTGCGGGCGGCGATACTCCCCAGCCTGGTGCCAAAGTCCGGCCCCGTCCAGAACTTCCTCCCAAGTCCACTTCTCCCGCCAGTCCAACTCGAACGCCGTCTGCTCCTTCCTCTGCTGCTTGGTCCTTGAGTGGTGGGTGATTCTGTCACGGCTGTCGTCGGTGAAGGAGGACCAAAACGCAGCAGGTACGTGTATGCTCATTTTGATGATTTATTAACTTCAAACAATGAACGTACAAAAATAACAAACACGAGAAACGAACGAATGAACGAACGAACGAACGAACGAACGAACGACAACAAACAGTCTGGCAAAGCCTAAGCTCAACACAGAACAATCACCCACAAATAACAACCACAAACACACCCTAATATATGGGACTCTCATCTCAATCAGATAGACAACACCTGCCTTCAACTGAGAGTCCCAACCCCAATCAACACAACATAGAAACACACTCACCAGACTAGACATAGAAATACATAAACATAGACTATAAACCAAAACCCCGGAAATACTAAATCAAACACCCTTTAACCAAACACACCACCCTGAACCACATAAAACAAATACCCTCTGTCACATCCTGACCAAACTACAATACTAATCAACCCTTATATTGGCCAGGACGTGGCAGGGAAGGACTAACTCTCCCATTATTGTAGAGAAGGACTAACTCTCTCATTATTGGAGAGGAGAACTAACTCTCCCATTATAACATTATTGGAGAGAAGGACTAACTCTCCCATTATAGCCTTATTGGAGAGAAGGACTAACTCTCCCATTATAACCTTATTGAAGAGAAGGACCAACTCTCCCATTATTGAAGAGAAGGACTAACTCTCCCATTATTGGAGAGAAGGACTAACTCTCCCATTATTGGAGAGAGGCAAAAACTCTCCCATTGTTGGAGAGAAGGACTAACTCTCCTATTATTGGAGAGAAGAACTAACTCTCCCATTATTGGAGAGAAGGACTAACTCTCACCTTTTTGGAGAGAAGGACTAACTCTCCCATTATTGGAGATAAGGACTAACTCTCCCATTATTGGAGAGAAGGACTAACTCTCCCATCATTGGAGAGAAGAACTAACTCTCCCATTATAACATTATTGGAGAGAAGGACTAACTCTCCCATTATACCCTTATTGGAGAGAAGGACTAACTCTCCCATTATACCCTTATTGGAGAGAAGAACTAACTCTCCCATTATTGGAGAAAAGGACTAACTCTCCCATTATTGGAGAGAAGAACTAACTCTCCCATTATTGGAGAGAAGAACTAACTCTCCCATTATAACATTATTGGAAAGAATGACTAACTCTCCCATTATTGGAGAGAAGAACTAACTCTCCAATTATTGGAGAGAAGGACTAACTCTCCCATTGTAACCTTATTGGAGAGAAGAACTAACTCTCCCACTATAACCTTATTGGAGAGAAAGACTAACTCTCCCATTAATAATGGAGAGAAGGACTAACTCTCCCATTATAATCTTATTGGAGAGAAGAACTAACTCTCCCATTATTGGAGAGAAGAACTAACTCTCCCATTATTGGAGAGAAGAACTAACTCTCCCATTATAACATTATTGGAGAGAATGACTAACTCTCCCATTATTGGAGAGAAGAACTAACTCTCCAATTATTGGAGAGAAGGACTAACTCTCCCATTATAACCTTATTGGAGAGAAGAACTAACTCTCCCACTATAACCTTATTGGAGAGAATGACTAACTCTCCCATTAATAATGGAGAGAAGGACTAACACTCCCATCATAATCTTATTGGAGAGAAGAACTAACTCTCCCATTATTGGAGAGAAGAACTAACACTACCATTATTGGAGAGAAGGACTAACTCTCCCATTATAACATTATTAGAGAGAAGGACTAACTCTCCCATTATTGGGGAGAAGGACTAACTCTCCCATTATTGGAGAGAAGGACTAACTCTCCCATTTATGGAGAGAAGGACTAACTCTCCCATCATTGGAGAGAAGAACTAACTCTCCCATTATAACATTATTGGAGAGAAGGACTAACTCTCCCATTATACCCTTATTGGAGAGAAGAACTAACTCTCCCATTATTGGAGAGAAGGACTAACTCTCCCATTATTGGAGAGAAACACTAACTCTCCCATTATTGGAGAGAAGGACTAACTCTCCCATTATAACCTTATTGGAGAGAAGAACTAACTCTCCCACTATAACCTTATTGGAGAGAATGACTATCTCTCCCAGTAATAATGGAGAGAAGGACTAACTCTCCCATTATAACCTTATTGGAGAGAAGGGCTAACTCTCCCATTATTGGAGAGAAGCACCAACTCTCCCATTATTGGAGAGAAGCACTAACTCTCTTATTTTTGGAGAGAAGGACTACCTCTCCCATTATAACCTTATTGGAGAGAAGAACTAACTCTCCCATTATAACATTATTGGAGAGAAAGACTAACTCTCCCATTATTGGAGAGAAGGACTAACTCTCCCCTTATTGGACAGAAGGACTAACTCTCCCATTATTGGACAGAAGGACTAACTCTCCCATTATTGGACAGAAGGACTAACTCTCCCATTATTGGAGAGAAGGACTAACTCTCCCATTATTGGAGAGAAGGACTAACTCTCCCATTATAACATTATTGGAGAGAAAGACTAACTCTCCCATTATTGGACAGAAGGACTAACTCTCCCATTATTGGAGAGAAGGACTAACTCTCCCATTATAACATTATTGGAGAGAAAGACTAACTCTCCCATTATTGGAGAGAAGGACTAACTCTCCCATTATTGGAGAGAAGGACTAACTCTCTCATTATTGGAGAGAAGGACTAACTCTCCCATCATTGGAGAGAAGATGTAACTCTCCCATTATAACATTATTGGAGAGAAAGACTAACTCTCCCATTATAGCCTTATTGGAGAGAAGCACTAACTCTCCTATTATTTGAGAAAAGGACTAACTCTCCCATTATTGGAGAAAATGACTAACTCTCCCATTATTGGAGAGAAGAACTAACTCTCCCATTATTGGAGAGAAGGACTAACTCTTCCATTATAACCTTATTGGAGAGAAGGACTAACTCTCCATTATAATCTTATTGGAGAGAATAACTAACTCTCCCATTATAGCCTTATTGGAGAGAAAGCCTAACTCTCCCATTATAACCTTATTGAAGAGAAGGACTAACTCTCCCATTATTGAAGAGAAGGACTAACTCTCCCATTATTGGAGAGAAGGACTAACTCTCCTATTATTGGAGAGAATAACTAACTCTCCCATTATTGGAGAGAAGGACTAACTCTCCCATTATTGGAGAGAAGGACTAACTCTCCCATTATAACATTATTGGAGAGAAGGACTAACTCTCCCATTAATGGAGAGAAGGACTAACTCTCTCATTATTGGAGATAAGGACTAACTCTCCCATCATTGGAGAGAAAATCTAACTCTCCCATTATAACATTATTGGAGAGAAAGACTAACTCTCCCATTATAGCCTTATTGGAGAGAAGAACTAACTCTCCCATTATTTGAGAAAAGACTAACTCTCCCATTATTGGAGAAAAGGACTAACTCTCCCATTATTGGAGAGAAGAACTAACTCTCCCATTATTGGAGAGAAGGACTAACTCTCCCATTATAACCTTATTGGAGAGAAGGACTAACTCTCCATTATAATCTTATTGGAGAGAAGAACTAACTCTCCCATTATAACCTTATTGGAGAGAAGGACTAACTCTCCCTTTATTGGAGAGAAGGAATGGTCTGAGATTGTAACTGGACATAAATAATAATAAACAGACTAGGATGGATGTTATTGTGTCAAATTGGCTAAAACTGAAACTGACGGAAAAGACAGGAAATGGATGGAAAATGCCGGAAATGGACGGAAAATTTACATTTACATTTACATTTAAGTCATTTAGCAGACGCTCTTATCCAGAGCGACTTACAAATTGACTGGAAACTTACAGAATAGACTGGAAATAAACCTGGTGGTGATGGTAAATCTGCTTTACTTCTTGAAGAGTTCTCAATACTTTAGTTGACCATGACCAAGGAACTTCCACATTACAAATTAAAGAAGACTGCCAAACCCCTTTCTGGTTTCAGTTTGGCTTGGCTGTTAATTAAGGATCGGACCCTTTTTTTTTTTAAATGTCACCTAAAATGACATACTCAAATCTAACTGCCTGTAGCTCAGGACCTGAATAACTTAAATGCATATTCTTGATACCATTTGAAAGGAAACACTTTGAAGTTTGTGGAAATGTGAAATAAATGTAGTAGAATATAACACATTCGATCTGGTAAAAGATAATATAAAGAAAAAAACATGCGTTTATTTTTTTATTTTTTCATCATCTTTGAAATGCAAGAGAAAGGCCACAATGTATCATTTCAGTTTAGGCCCAATTTTGGCTACTCAATGGCAGCAATGTATGTGCAATGTTTTAGACTGATCCAATGAACCATTGCATTTCTGTTCAAAATGTTGTATCAAGTCTGCCCAAATGCGCCTAATTGGTTTATTAATACATTTTCAAATTCATAACTGTGCATTCTCCTCAAATAATAGAATGGTATTCTTTCACTGTAATAGCTACTGTAAATTGGACAGTGCAGTTAGATTAACAAGAAGCTCTCTGCCCGTATCAGATATGTCTATGTCCTGGGAAATATTCTTGTTACTTTCAACCTCATGCTAATAACATTAGCGCATGTTAGCTCAACCGTCCCGTGGGGGGGACACCGATCCCGTTGGGGTTAACAGCTTCTACCCCCAAGCCATAAGGGGGTAGAAGTTGATTAATTCGTGAACAATTAATCAAGTGGACACCGGAATATTTACATTGACCCCCCCCATTCATTAGTTGTTTTTACACAGCTGCTACTCACTGTTTATTATCTATGCATAGTCAGTTCACCCCTACCTACATGTACAAATTACCTCGACTTACCTGTACCCCCGCACATTGACTCTGTACCGGTACCCCCCCCCCCCCCCGTACATAGCCTCGTTATTGTTATTTTATTGTGTTCATTTTATAATTTTTTACTTTAGTTTATTCTGTAACTATTTTCTTAACTCTTTCTTGAACTGCACTGTTGGTTAAGGGCTTGTAAGTCACCTTGTATTCGGCGTACGTGACAAATAAAGTTTTATTTGGTGTGGTTATCTAATTGAGGTCATTCAGAGTTCTTTGTCTTCCAAGAAAACACACAATTGGATAGCAACACTAGGGTTTTAGTCTACAATATTTTGAAGGGTGTTTGTGTTTATTATGGATCCCCATTACTTCCTGCCAAGGCAGCAGCTACTCTTCCTGGGGTTTATTATGGATCCCCATTAGTTCCTGCCAAGGCAGCAGCTACTCTTCCTGGGGTTTATTATGGATCCCCAGTAGTTTCTGCCAAGGCAGCAGCTACTCTTCCTGGGGTTTATTATGGATCCCCGTTAGTTCCTGCCAAGGCAGCAGCTACTCTTCCTGGGGTTTATTATGGATCCCCATTAGTTCCTGCCAAGGCAGCAGCTACTCTTCCTGGTGTTTATTATGGATCCCCGTTAGTTCCTGCCAAGGCAGCAGCTACTCTTCCTGGTGTTTATTGTGGATCCCCAGTAGTTTCTGCCAAGGCAGCAGCTACTCTTCCTGGGGCTTATTGTGGATCCCCAGTAGTTTCTGCCAAGGCAGCAGCTACTCTTCCTGGGGCTTATTATGGAACACCATTAGTTCCTGCTAAGGCAGCAGCTACTCTTCCTGGGGCTTATTATGGAACCCCATTAGTTCCTGCTAAGGCAGCAGCTACTCTTCCTGGGGTCCAGCAACATTAAGGCAGTTATGTACAATTGAAAATATAACATGACATTACATTTCATAACACTTTTCACAACTTATTGTGTTCCCTCAGGCCACTACTCTACTATCACATATCTACAATACAAAATCCATGTGTGTGTAGGGTGTGCCTTATCATGTGTCTGTGTCTCTTCACAGTCCCCGCTTTTCCATAAGGGTTATTTGTATCTGTTTTTAATCTGATTCTACTGCCTGCATCAGTTACCTGATGTGGAATAGAGTTCCATGTTGTCATGGCTCTATGTAGTACTGTGCGCCTCCAATAGTCTGTTCTGGACTTGGGGACCGTGAAGAGACCTTTGGTGGCATGTGTTGTGGGGTATGCATGGGTGTCTGAGCTGTGTGCTAGAAATTTAAACGGACAGCTCGGTGCATTCAACATGTCAATACCTCTCATAAATACAAGTAGTGATGAAGTCAATCTCTCCTCCACTTTCAGCCGCCATGAGAGAATCACATGTACATTTTTAATGTTAGCTCTCTTTGTACATTTAAGGGCCAGCCGTGCTGTCCTGTTCTGAGCCACTTGTAATTTTCCTGTCCCTCTTTGTGGCACCTGACCACACGACTGAACAGTAGTCCTGGTGCAACGAAACTAGTGCCTGTAGGACCTGCCTTGTTGATAGTGTTGTTAAGGCAGAGCAGCGCTTTTATGGACAGACTTCTCCCCGTCTTAGCTACTGTTGTATCAACATGTTTTGACCATGACAGTTTACAATCTAGGGAGTTCCTTTTCTCTCCAAGCAGTTTAGTCACCTCTACTTGCTCAGTTTCCACAATATTTATTACAATATTTAGTTCAGGTTTACGGTTTAGTGAATGATTTGTCCCAAATACAATGCTTTTAGTTTTGGAAATATTTAAGACTAACTTATTCCTTGCCACCCATTCTGAAACTAACTGCAGCTCTTTATTAAGTGTTGCAGTCATTTCACTCGGTGTAGTAGCTGACTTGTGTAGTGTTGAGTCATCCGCACACATAGACACACTGGCTTTACTTAAAGCCAGTGGCATGTCATTAGTAAAGATTGAAAAAAGTAATGGGGTCTAGACAGCTGCCCTGGGGAATTAACTGTATATCCACAATATACAGTAGCAGGTGGTGTAAAGCAATAACACATACATTTTCCATTAGCAGACTATGATCAATAATGTCAAAAGCCGCACTGAAGTCTAACAAAACAGCTTCCACAATGTTTTTATCATACATTTCTCAATCATCAGTCATTTGTGTAAGTGCCGTGCTTGTTGAATGTCCATCCCTATAAGCGTGCTGAAAATCTGTTGTCAATTTGTTTACAGTAAAATAGAATTGCATATATGGTAGAATATTAATGCCAAGCTATTCCCTCCCATACAGATGTAGAATCTTAATTTGACTTAACTCTTTTGTTGCTGATCATTTTCCTGCCCAGCTGTAGTACATGAGGTTTAAAAAGGCTTTTAAAGTTAGCAATTTCCACTTTAATATTTCAGACTAGATTTGTCCTAACGAAAAATGTATCAACCCCTAAAAAACATTTCCATGAATTATAATCCATATAATAATTCAAATTTCCTGTTGCTGCAGGATTATTTTTCTGATGTAGCAAACTGGCTCAAATTAAGATCCTAAATATGTACACTGCTCAAAAAAATAAAGGGAACACTTAAACAACACAATGTAACTCCAAGTCAATCACACTTCTGTGAAATCAAACTGTCCACTTAGGAAGCAACACTGATTGACAATAAATTCCACATGCTGTTGTGCAAATGGAATAGACAACAGGTGGAAATGATAGGCAATTAGCAAGACACCCCCAATAAAGGAGTGGTTCTGCAGGTGGGGACCACAGACCACTTCTCAGTTCCTATGCTTCCTGGCTGATGTTTTAGTCACTTTTGAATGCTGGCGGTGCTTTCACTCTAGTGGTAGCATGAGACGGAGTCTACAACCCACACAAGTGGCTCAGGTAGTGCAGCTCATCCAGGATGGCACATCAATGCGAGCTGTGGCAAGAAGGTTTGCTGTGTCTGTCAGCGTAGTGTCCAGAGCATGGAGGCGCTACCAGGAGACAGGCCAGTACATCAGGAGACTTGGAGGAGGCCGTAGGAGGGCAACAACCCAGCAGCAGGACCGCTACCTCCGCCTTTGTGCAAGGAGGAGCAGGAGAAGCACTGCCAGAGCCCTGCAAAATGACCTCCAGCAGGCCACATATGTGCATGTGTCTGCTCAAACGGTCAGAAACAGACTCCATGAGGGTGGTATGAGGGCCCGACGTCCACAGGTGGGGGTTGTGCTTACAGCCCAACACCGTGCAGGACGTTTGGCATTTGCCAGAGAACACCAAGATTGGAAAATTCGCCACTGGCGCCCTGTGCTCTTCACAGATGAAAGCAGGTTCACACTGAGCACGTGACAGACGTGACAGAGTCTGGAGACGCCGTGGAGAACGTTCTGCTGCCTGCAACATCCTCCAGCATGACCGGTTTGGCAGTGGGTCAGTCATGGTGTGGGGTGGCATTTCTTTGGGGGGCCGCACAGCCCTCCATGTGCTCGCCAGAGGTAGCCTGACTGCCATTAGGTACCGAGATGAGATCCTCAGACCCCTTGTGAGACGACATGCTGGTGCGGTTGGCCCTGGGTTCCTCCTAATGCAAGACAATGCTAGACCTCATGTGGCTGGAGTGTGTCAGCAGTTCCTGCAAGAGGAAGGCATTGATGCTATGGACTGGCCCGCTCGTTCCCCAGACCTGACTCCAATTGAGCACATCTGGGACATCATGTCTCACTCCATCCACCAACGCCACGTTGCACCACAGACTGTCCAGGAGTTGGCGGATGCTTTAGTCCAGGTCTGGGAGGAGATCCCTCAGGAGACCATCTGCCACCTCATTAGGAGCATGCCCAGGCGTTGTAGGGAGGTCATACAGGCATGTGGAGGCCACACACACTACCGAGCCTAATTTTGACTTGTTTTAAGGACATTACATCAAAGTTGGATCAGCCTGTAGTGTGGTTTTCCAATTTAATTTTGAGTGTGACTCCAAATCCAGACCTCCATGGGTTGATAAATTGGATTTCCATTGATTATTTTTGTGTGATTTTGTTGTCAGCACATTCAACTATGTAAAGAAAAAAGTATTTAATAAGATTATTTCTTTCATTCAGATCTAGGATGTCTTGTTTAAGTGTTCCCTTTATTTTTTTGAGCAGTATATATGTCAATGTCTTGTGTAAGAGCTAATTTCAGAAACCTGTATGTACAGTACAGTAATAACTAAGAATAACATTGTTATTGTTGACAGAAACCTGTATGTACAGTACAGTAATAACTAAGAATAACATTGTTATTGTTGACAGAAACCTGTATGTACAGTACAGTAATTACTAAGAATAACATTGTTCTTGTTGGCAGAAATCTGTATGTACAGTACAGTAATAACTAAGAATAACATTGTTATTGTTGACAGAAACCTGTATGTACAGAGGAAACTAAGAATAACAGTTTCTTGTTGACAGAAACCTGTGTGGTAAGGACCGGGAACGTTACCGAGGAACACGACTGGCGTTGAAGCACGTGAGGCACCCCAAAGAAATGCGCACTCTCTCACCCATACGCACGCACAGTCCGGTGCGCGTTATTCCAGCCCCTCGCAGGTGCCGTGCTAGTGGGCATCCAGCCTGGTAGGAGGATGCCTGCGCAGCGCATCTGGTCGCCGGTACGCCTCCTAGGACCAGGCTACCCAACTCCCGCTCTACGCACGGCAACCATCAGGCCCCTGCACAGCCCAGTCCGCCCTGTACGAGCACCCCGCTCGTACAGGGCTACTAGTTCCATCCAGCCAGGACGGGTTGTGCAGGAGGTAAGATCAAGACCGCCTGTGCGCCTCCATAGCCCGGTGTTTCCAGTTCCTGTCTCTCGTGCGGACCCGGATGTGCGTCAGTCCAGTCCGACTCGTCCTGTTCCCGCTCCCCGCACTAGCCTGGAGGTGCGTGTTCCCAGTCTGGCACGTGCAGTACCAGCACCACGCACCAGGCTTCAAGTGCGTCAGCCCAATCCAACTCGTCCTGTTCTCACTCCCCGCACTAGCCTGGAGGTGCGTGTTCCCAGGCTGACAACCCCAGTACCAGCACCACGCACCAGGCTGTCAGTGCGCCGGCTCAGTCAAGAGTCGCCAGAGCTGCCCGTCAGTCAAGAGTCGCCAGAGCTGCCCGTCAGTCAGGAGCCGCCAGAGCCACCCACTAGTCAGGAGCTGCCAGAGTGGCCAGACTGCCCGGAGATGCCAGAGTGGCCAGACTGCCCGGAGTTGCCAGAGTGGCCAGACTGCCCGGAGCTGCCAGATTGGCCAGACTGCCCGGAGCTGCCAGAGTGGCCAGACTGCCCGGAGCTGCCAGAGTGGCCAGACTGCCCGGAACTGCCAGAGTGGCCAGACTGCCCGGAGCTGCCAGAGTGGCCAGACTGCCCGGAGCTGCCAGAGTGGCCAGACTGCCCGGAGCTGCCAGACTGCCCCATCGGCCAGGATCAGCCAGAGTGGCCCATCGGCCCAGAGTCTGCCGATTACGACGAACCAAGGGAGTCGAGCAGCAACCCTGAACTGAGTAAGCCTGACAATCCAGAACTTAAAATTATTAACTGTTCAATTAATGAGTCTGCATACAGGGTGGAGAGGAGGAGGTCTGCCCAGGATCCAGAGCAAGGGGAGTCTGCCTACGGTCTGAGGCTGATCGGGGTCGGCACTCTGGAGGACAATAGGCCGGAGCCTGAACCACCACCTGCATAGGTGGGTTGGGGAGGGGGGGTGTAGCACAGTGCCGTTGTTGACGGCAGCCACCCTCCCTTCCCTCCCTTTAGTTTAGGGGGAATTTTTGTTGTTGTTTGGGTTTTTTTGTTTTCTTAAGGTGCTTCCGGGGTTAGCACCTTTAGGGGGGGGGGGGTACTGTCACATCCTGGCCAGTATAAGGGTTAATTGTCATTGTAGTTTGGTCAGGACGTGGCAGAGGGTATTTGTTTTATGTGGTTCAGGGTGGTGTTTTGATAGTAGGGCGTTTGATTTAGTATTTCCGGGTTTTTGGTCTATGTTTATTTATTTCTATGGGTAGTCTAGTGAGTGTGTTTCTATGTTTGGTTAATTGGGGTTGGGACTCTCAATTGAAGGCAGGTGTTTTCTATTTGCCTTTGATTCAGAGTCCCATATATTAGGGTGTGTTTGTGTTTGTCATTTGTGGGAGATTGTTTCTTGTTTAGCGTGTGTGAGCCTAACAGGACTGTCTAGTAGATCGTGAGTACGTTGTTTATTATTTTGTGTTCACTTTTGAGTTAATAAACTTCAAGATGAACATTCACAATTCTGCTGCATATTGGTCCTCCTTTTCCGACGATGATTTCGCCATATCAGAGATAACTAAGAATAACATTGTTATTGTTGACAGAAACCTGTATGTACAGTAATAACTAAGAATAACATTGTTATTGATGACAGAAACCTGTATGTACAGTAAGTACAGTAATAACTAAGAATAACATTGTTATTGTTGACAGAAACCTGTATGTACAGTAAGTACAGTAATAACTAAGAATAACATTGCTATTGTTGACAGAAACCTGTATGTACAGAGATAACTAAGAATAACATTGCTATTGTTGATAGAAACCTGTATGTACAGAGATAACTAAGAATAACATTGCTATTGTTGATAGAAACCTGTATGTACAGTACAGTAATAACTAAGAATAACATTGTTATTGTTGACAGAAACCTGTATGTACAGTACAGTAATAACTAAGAATAACATTGTTATTGTTGACAGAAACCTGTATGTACAGTAATAACTAAGAATAACATTGTTTTTGTTGACAGAAACCTGTATGTACAGTACAGTAATAACTAAGAATAACATTGTTCTTGTTGACAGAAACCTGTATGTACAGGGATAACTAAGAATAACATTGTTCTTGTTGACAGAAACCTGTATGTACAGTAATAACTAAGAATAACATTGTTCTTGTTGACAGAAACCTGTATGTACAGTAAGTACAGAGATAACTAAGAATAACATTGTTTCTTGTGAGAGGTGTTTAGTGACATGAAATGCTGTGCTCTTTAAAAAAAATAACTCATAAAAGTTTTTCACAAGCTGGTGACAGAATTATTTTTCTTGGAAGATAATTAACAGACCCATGTTGCTGCTTCCTGTTTTGATCCTGGTTATAACCAGGAAGTGATGCTTGTTTGAATGTTTGCCATAGTTGTTGCTGAAGGTATTTCACTGTGTCAACAATTTTACATTTACGTCATTTAGCAGAAGCTCTTATCCAGAGCGACTTACAAATTGGTGCATTCACCTTATGATATCCAGTGGAACAACCACTTTACAATAGTACATCTATATCTTATTTGGGGGGGGGGGGTTAGAAGTATTACTTTATCCTATCCCAGGTATTCCTTAAAGAGGTGGGGTTTCAGGTGTCTCCGGAAGGGGGTGATTGACTCCGCTGTCCTGGCGTCGTGAGGGAGCTTGTTCCACCATTGAGGTGCCAGAGCAGCGAACAGTTTTGACTGGGCTGAGCGGGAACTGTGCTTTCTCAGAGGTAGGGGGGCGAGCAGGCCAGAGGTGGATGAACGCAGTGCCCTTGTTTGGGTGTAGGGCCTGATCAGAGCCACAATGTGGTCACAGATGTAGCATTCAAGTTTGTATTGCACTCACATATGTGTTCTGTGAGATAGGTAACTCTGAATCTATGAGCATTTGACGAGACAAAAAATTGTCCCAAAAATTATTACAACTCCTTTGATCTTGAAGACTTAATTATCAACGCAAACATCAAACATAGTGGAGCACCAGGGTTGGATATTTAGAACACAGTGGAGCACCAGGGTTGGATATATAGAGCACAGTGGAGCACCAGGGTTGGATATTTAGAACACAGTGGAGCACCAGGGTTGGATATTTAGAACACAGTGGAGCACCAGGGTTGGATATTTAGAACACAGTGGAGCACCAGGGTTGGATATTTAGAACACAGTGGAGCACCAGGGTTGGATATTTAGAACACAGTGGAGCACCAGGGTTGGATATTTAGAACACAGTGGAGCACCAGGGTTGGATATATAGAGCACAGTGGAGCACCAGGGTTGGATATTTAGAACACAGTGGAGCACCAGGGTTGGATATTTAGAACACAGTGGAGCACCAGGGTTGGATATTTAGAACACAGTGGAGCACCAGGGTTGGATATTTAGAACACAGTGGAGCACCAGGGTTGGATATTTAGAACACAGTGGAGCACCAGGGTTGGATATATAGATATGTATGTACCATTGGCAGAACTTATATGCCATTTGCAGATTTTTATATGCTCAAAAATAAGGTAATTTTGGTTTTGTACACGGTCACATGACATGTGGGACAGAAAGGTACAATCTTAGGTGAGTACATGGGGTGTTATATCTCAGCAGAGGGTCTGTCTATCTGGTCAACATCACTGATACAGGTCTCCCTTCACTCTCTGGTGGTATGGATAACTTGTCATTATGTCTCCAGAGAAACCTATAGAAACCTCCAGAGGAACGCTCACAGACATCTTCCTTTGGTGTTGAGATGCATTGCTTTTACTAGGGGGGCTCCAGGTCTGTCAGCCTAGACATAAAAGTTTAACTTGATATTTTGTTGTTTGGACATATATTCTTGCTATTCCTCTGTCATCAAACTGTAGGTCAAAAGTCGCCATGTGCATGATCAGTAGCCAATCTGTTCAGAGAGAAGGAGCATGAAGGAGACAGACAAGTACCAAAGAAAATGTGTTTGTTGCTTTATTCCACAAGTTTCCCTTTTCTATTCTACCCCTCATTTGAACTGACTAATTTGAATAAAGAAAGAACGAAAGGTGCAGAACAACTGGAAATACACACAAGAAAAAACCTAGAGATTTCATGGTAAATTCAGAAACAGCATTTCATAGAGGTGTCCCTATATCTCACACACGATAAGGGCATTGAAGGAGCACTCATATGTCACCTGCCATGCACCTGACTCTGTCAACATTGTACAGCCCTTATCCCCATTGGGAACTTTTGGTTCCCCATCTCCCCATTTGGAAAAGGTGAGGGGATGGCCTTTCAAATCTACCTGAAACTTTCCCTCTTTACTGGTGTCAACATTGAGCCATGCATTCTTCAAAGTCCCTTCAAAGACCTGCGTGAGAGCAGTGTTTTCCTCCTCGTTCTTCGGCAAAGCCAACACCAAGCCCCTCTTGGTACAGAACTGAACAGCGTCGTCAAAAGAACCCGGTCTCTTGTGTGACACAAAGTACTTCTTGTCAACTCTTCTGGTGAAGTCATAGTTTATGGCTGAAGAGAAACCAGGCATTAATGCAGTCAGTGTAACACTAAAAGTGGAAACAAAAGTTGCCTTTTTATATTTCACAAATGCCAACACACGACTAAATTCACACCTCATTTTCCCAAATTACGAATACTGCATAATTTATGTTGAACGGATACTTAGTACGGTACATATAAAATAACTTCATTTGAGCCGGTTTCAAACAGCAGGAAAATAATCCTGCAGCAACAGGAACCATGAGTTGTTATTTGGATTATAATTATTATTTGTGGGGATTGTAAAAAAAAATTGTTCGGGCAAATCAAGTCTGACATTTTTAAGTGGAAATGAAAACTTTAAAAGCCTTTTTAAACCCTGAATACACTACAAGTTTCCATTTCCTGCTGTGCAGGAAGTGATCAAATTAAGATAATGAATCTGTAATGTTGCATACATGTACATAACATTCTGATCATCCTATCTGAAATTCACTTCCTTACCCAACTCCAGTTTGACCAAGCTTTCTTGCAGGGGTTCCAGGTCTAAGTCTGTGAAAACAGAAAGTATGACTAGAGAGAACCAAATAATAAATACATAACCAGGAAGAGATAAATCAGCTGAATACCAGTAGCTCCTGCAGGGCCCGGGGGTCCAGGTGGACCAGGTGGACCAGGGACATTACGTCCATCTATACCAGGAAATTCATAAGATCCAGGCTGTCCAGGTAACCCTATGGAGAGATAATAGAGATGTGGATGTACTTATGGTTTTCACACATTTCTAAGATAGAGGAAAATCTATCCTGACAGACTTTATGAACAATTGAGGCAAATGTGTTCAACATGAGGAAAGACACCTAAATACAAATTAGAAAAAGTGATCTATACTAGAGTTAACTGACCATGTTAACAATGCTGTAGGATTCACAGCTCTGCTAATAATTCACAATACCCCAGCCCCTTTTAATAGGATTCACAGCTCTGCTAATAATTCACTATACCCCAGCCCCTTTTAATAGGATTCACAGCTCTACTAATAATTCACTATACCCCAGCCCCTTTTAATAGGATTCACAGCTCTACTAATAACTCACTATACCCCAGCCCCTTTTAATAGGATTCACAGCTCTGCTAATAATTCACAATACCCCAGACCCTTTTAATAGGATTCACAGCTCTGCTAATAATTCACAATACCCCAGCCCCTTTTAATAGGATTCACAGCTCTGCTAATAATTCATTATACCCAAGCCCATTTTAACAGGTTTATTTTGGCAACTGGTACAGACAAAGCCTCTTTCTGGGAATGGGTGTGGTTATCTAATTGAGGTTATTCAGAGTTCTTTGTCTTCCAAAAAAACAACAACGGGAAAACAGCACTACGGTTGTGGTCTATAATGTCTTGAAGGGTGTTGTGACCCCCTTACATGTTTGGGATGTAAATAATGAAGCTAGAACAGTTAACATGTCAGAATCTACCTCTCTCTCCAGGTGGACCAGGAAGTCCAGGCATGCCTATGGAGAGACAACAGGGATAGGGTTCATCACCATACTGTACACACCAAAGACTGCTTCAATTAGCCTATAACATGCTCTGCAGTCTGATCTGGCTTAAAGTGGCAGTTTATTACAAAATCAACAGTCTTATGTTGTTGTTTTTTTAATGTTTTTTTATTTTTATCAAAGGCTAACAGCAGGAAATATACCGGATTGGGCTTTCACATTATACCCCAGCCCCAGTTTGTTTGGCAACTGGTACAGACAAAGCCTTTTTGTAGGAGTAGGAGAGTTTATCTAACTGAGGGAATTCAGAGTTCTCTGTCCCCTCATCATCACTCCATCATCAGGTACGCAAATTAACGTGCATGCTTAAAGTGACAGTTTACACCAAAATCAACAGTCTTATATTTTGGGTTATGATAGGGTAAGGCAGTTGTTCTAAGCTTGCGACTCATTTACCTCCAGAAGGCCCAACAGGCCCAGGAGGGCCAGGAGGGCCAGGAAACCCAGGAATTCCTCTGGGACCCTGGCATTCACACTTCTCCGCCTGGCCTGGCAGAACCAGCAGGGAGAGAACACAGAGCTCCAAAGTCAGAAGTCTGCTCAGAGCCATAACCTAAAACAGCAGGGAGAAGACACAGAGACCAAAGGGACAGTAAATCACTGGTGTCATGCAAATAGAAGCACAGGAAACATCTGCTTATAAAGTACATGATAGGAACATTTACTGTCAATGGGATCGACAAGAATACAAGCTGTTGAAAAGTAGCATGCAGAATATGTGAATGTGTCATTTCAACAGCTTGACTCTGCCACTTTGTTACCAGTTGAGGGATGGAATGGAAATGTAACCTCTCTCAAATTAGATAGATGGAACTATTGTTGCAAGGACTGACAGGATATCAACATGCTAGTTTAAACAGAAACTATTGGTGTGTTTACAAAGACGCAAATGGAAACAGCAACAGAAACAATGAAGTAACAGGAACATTGATTGATGACAGTTGTAATCAGCTCATAATACATTGATAAGCTAAATCTTCAATAATCGATGGCTATAATGATTGAAATGACCGTTGAACATCCATAAAGCTTACATATTGTGCCTTTAAACTGCAGCCATATAATTAAGACAAAAAGTAAACAAGTGGGTACCATACCTCTTAAGTTGATGTGCTGAGAATGGATGTGATGTTTCTGTCCTGCTTTGCAACAGAATGCTAGAGAAATGGGTTGGTGCAGCAACTTATAAAGACATTGGTAAACAACACGTCACTTTGGAGGATTCATTATTATCGGGAAGTACTTCTGAAGTTCATTTACAGTTTACTGGAAAAGAGACAAACCTGGAATGTAATATCGAGAGTACCCTGTCAATTTTCACTTTTATTTCAAAACACTTATGAACTTGGAATCCTCTAGCAAGAAGACAAACAAATCTCTGACATCCATCAAACACATTCCATTTTAGCTCCATTCCACTTCTGGTAAGTTTGAGTCAACATGTAATGTAGTTTTTTCCCTGGCACACACTTGGCTGTGTCAACTCACAAAAAGTATTATATTCCTACATTTAATCAGTAGACAACGTGCATTTTAAAGGCAATGATAGGACCTAGTCTATAGATATGGACAATCCAAAAGGCAAACAGTGCATTTGGAAAGTATTCAGACCCTTTGACATTTTCCACATTTTGTTACATTACAGCCTTATTCTAAAATGGATTACATTGTTTTCTACACACAATACCCCATAATGACAAAGCAAAAACAGGTTTTTAGAAATGTTTGCAAATGAATAAAAATAAACAAAATATGGCATTTACATAAGTATTCAGACCCTTTACTCAGTACTTTGTTGAAGCACCTTTGGCAGCAATAACAGCCTCAAGTCTTCTTGGGTATGATGCTACAAGCTTGGCACAGCTGTATTTGGGGAGTTTCTCCCATTGTGCTCTGCAGATCCTCTCAAGCTCTGTCAGGTTGGATGGGGAGCGTTGCTGCACAGCTATTTTCAGGTCTCTCCAGAGATGTTCTATCAGGTTCAAGTCCGGACTACAGCTGGGCCACTCAAGGAAATTCAGAGACTTGTCCTGAAGCCACTCCTGCGTTGTCTTGGCTGTGTGCTTAGGGTCGTTATCCTGTTGGAAGATGAACCTTCGCCCCAGTCTGAGGTCCTGAGCGCTCTGGAGCAGGTTTTTATCAAGGATCTCTCTGTACTTTTCTCCGTTCATCTTCCCCTCGATCCTGACTAGTTTCCCAGTCCCTGCCACTGAAAAACATCCCCTCAGCATGACTCTGCCACCACCAATATTCACTGTAGGGATGTGACAGAATTCCTCCAGATGACGTTTGGCATTCAGGCCAAAGAGTTCAATCTTGGTTTCATCAGACCAGAGAATCCTGTTTCTCATGGTCTGAGAGACTTCAGATGCCTTTTGGCAAACTCCAAGCGGGCACAAGCATGGAGGAGGGAGGAGGGGGGAGGTAGAGGCTCTGCAAAGACTTCATGTGGATCCACTATGAAGAATTGAAAGGATATTACAGGCTATTGTGTTGAAAACGTTTAGGAAGAATGTTAACGGTCTCTCTTCTGAAAACAGCATGCCATTTAAAGGTTCTTCTCTTAAGAGTAACAGTTGTTTTAGACCAGTTATCTCTGATTCAGACTTTCTCAGATGGAAAAGTTTTCCAAAGAAAACAGTATTTATCTTCTCTAACTCCTCTCTCTCTCCTCTCTCCCCTTCCCCCTCTCTATCTCAATTCAATTTCAATTTAAGGGCTTTATTGGCATGAGAAACATATGTTTACATTGAAAAAGCAAGTGAAAAAAATAAACAAATGTGAAATAAACAATAAAAAAATGTACAGTAAACATTACTCACAAAAGTTCCAAAAGAATAAATACATTTCAAGTGTCATTATGTGCAAATAGTTGAAGTACAAAAGGGAAAATAAATAATTGCTGCTTTGGCTCAGTTTTTTGTGGCTCAGTTTTTTGTTAATTCTTTCCAATGTGTCAAGTAATTATCTTTTTAATTTGTCATGATTTTGTTGTGTCTAATTGTGTTGCTGTCCTGGGCCTCTGTGGGATCTGTTTGTGTTTGTGGATAGAGCCCCAGGACCAGCCTGCTGACTCTTCTCCAGGTTCATCTGTCTGTAGGGGATGGCTATTTTTAGCCAGATTCAAATTTTATGTGCCTTTTGATGGCATAGAAGGCCCTTCTTGTCTTGTCTCTCAGATGGTTCACAGCTTTGTGGAAGTTACCTGTGGCGCTGATGTTCAGGCCGAGGTACGTGTAGTTTTTTTCTCTAGGGCAACGGTGTCTAGACGGAATTTGTATTTGTGGTCCTGTCAACTGGACCTTTTTTGGAACACCATTATTTTTGACTTATTGATATTTACTGTCAGGGCCCAGGTCTGGCAGAATCTGTGCAGAATATCAGAATCTGTGCAGACCGTTTAAGTATAGCCAATTGGAATTCGTGGTCTGTATATTTTATAATTTCATTTAGGATAACACAACACCACAGGCCTTTTTTGGGTTGGAGGGTTTGTATTTTGTCCTGTAGTTCATTCAATGTAGTTTGAGAATCCAGTGGGTTCTGGTAGTCTTTAATCGTTGATTCTAAGATTTGTATTTGATCATTTTTTTTCTGTTTGTTGTTTGGTATAGGGCCAAAAAGATTGGAGAAGTGGTTCCCTGTAGCTCAGTTGGTAGAGCATGGTGTTTGCAACACCAGGGTTGTGGGTTTGATTCCCACGGGGGGCCAGCACAGAACAAAAATAGAAAATGTATGCATTCACTACTGTAAGTCGCTCTGGATA
Source organism: Salmo trutta (assembly GCF_901001165.1). Lineage (NCBI taxonomy): Eukaryota > Metazoa > Chordata > Actinopteri > Salmoniformes > Salmonidae > Salmo > Salmo trutta. The sequence continues at coordinate 76,591,167 of NC_042957.1, read as the reverse complement.
AGAGCGTCTGCTAAAATGTAAAATGTAAAAAATGTTTATCCATACATCTCCTTTTCGGATAGATAACTCTTCTTGTTTGTTTAGTGCTTTCCAATTTTCCCAGAAGTGGTTGGAGTCTGTGGATTCTTCAATTACATTGAGCTGCTTTCTGACCGTCTGTACCTTCTTTCCCGTAGTGTATTTCTGTATTGTTATAATGATTCACCATAGTGAAGGCGTAGACTCAGGTTTTCTGGGTCTGTATGTTTTTGGTTGGACAGGTTTCTCAATTTCTTTCTTAGGTTTTTGGGTTCTTCATCAAACCATTTGTCATTGTTGATAATTTTCTTAGGTTTTCTGCTTGACATGTTTAGATTTGATAGGGAAGCTGAGAGGTCAAATATACTGTTTAGGTTTTCTACTGCCAAGTTTATACCTTCACTATTACAGTGCAAATTTTTGTCCAGGACGTTGTCTAAAAGGGATTGGATTTGCTGTTGCCTCATTTTAGTTTTTTTGGAAGGTTTCCACACTACTTCCCTTAGCATTTCTGAATATTATTCAGTTCCTTTGTAATGCTCTGTTCAAGTAGACTGTGATTTTTCTGTGATCTGATAGGGGTGTCAGTTGGCTGACTGTGAACGCTCTGGGTTGAGGTCAGTGATAATATAGTCTACAGTACTACTGCCAAGAGATGAGCTACAGGTGTACTGTACCTACCGTAGGAGTCCCCCTCGAAGCCTACCATTGACTATGTACAGTACTCCTGCGACAGAGGTGCTGCTGTGCCTAGGGGGGCATATTGGGGAGGGAATGCTGTCACCTCCAGGTAAGTGTTTGTCCCCCTGTGTGCTGAGGGTGTCAGGTTATTGTCCAGTTCTGGCATTTAGGTCGCCACAGACTAGTACATGTCCCTGGGTCTGGAAATGATTGATATCCCCTTCCAGGATGGAGAAGCTGTCTTCATTAAAGTATGGGGATTCTAGTGCGGGATAGGCAGTGCCCTCCACTAATATTGCCACCCTTGGTAAATATGAGCAAAACAGGCTGTGAATTTTTATTAAGAATTTTTTATGCTCTTGGTCATTCATTCAAAATATTCACAAAAATATAACCTTTAACTGAAGTAAAATATGTTAAATAAATATTTTTCTCTGAAACATGTGTGCCACAATTATTGGCACCCCTAGAAATTCTTCTAAAATCTGAAGTATTTTCTCATTCCTATTTTACATTTAAGTTCACCTGAGTGACTAGGAACACTTAAGTGGTAAGCCATGACCCCTTATTTCACTGGGGTATAAATATGAGGTGACACAGGCCAAGTTCCCATAGTCATCCATCACTATGGGAAAGACCCGTGAATATAGTAATGATGTGTGAGAAAAGGTTGTTGAGCTGCATAATTCAGGAAATGGCTATAAGAAAATTGCCCAACGGTTGAAAATGCCCATTTCCACTATCAGGGCAATAATTAAGAAGGTTAAAGCAACTGGAGATGTTAACAATCGGCCTGGAAGAGGATGTGTGTCTATATTGATCCCACGCACAGTGAGGAGGATGGTTCCAGTGGACAAAAAGGGATCACAGTTGAAGAATTGTAGACGTTAGTTGGGGCGGCAGGTAGCCTAGTGGTTAGAGGGGCGGCAGGTAGCCTAGTGGTTAGAGGGGCGTTAGGTAGCCTAGTGGTTAGAGGGGCGGCAGGTAGCCTAGTGGTTAGAGGGGCGGCAGGTAGCCTAGTGGTTAGAGGGGCGTTAGGTAGCCTAGTGGTTAGAGGGGCGGCAGGTAGCCTAGTGGTTAGAGGGGCGTTAGGTAGCCTAGTGGTTAGAGGGGCGGCAGGTAGCCTAGTGGTTAGAGGGGCGTTAGGTAGCCTAGTGGTTAGAGGGGCGTTAGGTAGCCTAGTGGTTAGAGGGGCGTTAGGTAGCCTAGTGGTTAGAGGGGCGTTAGGTAGCCTAGTGGTTAGAGGGGCGTTAGGTAGCCTAGTGGTTAGAGGGGCGTTAGGTAGCCTAGTGGTTAGAGGGGCGTTAGGTAGCCTAGTGGTTAGAGGGGCGTTAGGTAGCCTAGTGGTTAGAGGGGTGTTAGGTAGCCTAGTGGTTAGAGGGGCGTTAGGTAGCCTAGTGGTTAGAGGGGCGTTAGGTAGCCTAGTGGTTAGAGGGGCGTTAGGTAGCCTAGTGGTTAGAGGGGCGTTAGGTAGCCTAGTGGTTAGAGGGGCGTTAGGTAGCCTAGTGGTTAGAGGGGTGTTAGGTAGCCTAGTGGTTAGAGGGGCGTTAGGTAGCCTAGTGGTTAGAGCGTTGGACTAGTAACCGAAAGGTTTCTAGATTGAAAAATCTGTCGTTCTGCCCCTGAACAAGGCAGTTAACCCACTGTTCCTAGGCTGTCATTGTAAATAAGAATTTGTTCTTAACTGACTTGCCTAATAAAATAAAAAGTTGGGACTTGGGGTCAGAAAGTCTCCAAAACTAAGATCAGACGTCACCTACATAACCACAAGTTGTTTGGGAGAGTTTCCATTAAAAAAGCCTTTGCTGTCATCAAACTCAAGCGCCTACAGTTTGCCAAATGTTAATGGACCTTTCTATGGGACCGGGTTCTATGGTCAGATGAGACCAAAATAGAGCTTTTTGGAAACAAACACCAGAGGTGGGTTTGGCGTAGACAGAAAGAAATCCATGCAGAAAAGTACCTCCTCCCCACTGTGAAGTATGGTGGTGGATCTTTGATGTTGTGGGCCTGTTTTTCTTCCAAAGGCCCTGGACAACTTGTTAGGATACATGGTACCATGGACTCCATCAAGTACCAGCAGATATTAAATCAAAACCTGACTAACTCTGCTAGGAAGCTTAAACTGGGCCGTGGTTGTATCTTCCAGCAGGACAAAAATGGTTCACTAACCACAGAACCAAGGTTTCACCATGGTCATCCCAGTCCCGTGGCCTAAACCCCACAGAAAACCTGTGTGATGAGCTGAAGAGGAGAGTCCATAAGCGTGGACTTCGGAACATGAAGGATCTGGAGAGATTCTGTATGGAGGAATGGTCTCAGATCCCTTGCCATGTGTTCTCCAACCTCATTACGCATAATAGGTGAAGACTCAGAGCTGTTATTTTGGCAAAGGGAGGTTTCACAAAGTGCTGAATGAAGGTGTGCAAATAATTGTGGCACATATATATTTGAGAAAAATATTTTTTTTCTAATAATTTCTTTCTTTCAATTATTTTACTTTAATTAAAGGTTTGATTTTTGTGAATATTTTGAATGAAAGACCAAGAGCATAAACAATAAAGACATTTTCTTCACAGCCTGTTTTTGTAACGCTTGATGTAGTGGGTGTGGAGTCAGGCGCAGGAAACAAGAGCGTTTGCTATCGTGCTTTAATAAATGCACCATCAAAGAAAGTATACACCCAAAATGACAACAGGGTGTAATCAAAATACAATGACCCAAAACACGTTCCACTTACACAATACACAGTGCAAGAAAGAAATAAGCCCACACACAGAACAGGTGGGGAAACGGGCTTAAATACCCAACTAATCACTAATGGCACACAGGTGATACCAATAAAGACAAAACCAACAGAAAAGGAAAAAGGGATCGGTGGCAGCTAGTAGGCCGGTGACGACGACTGCCGAGCGCCACCCGAACAGGGAGAGGAGTCACCCTCGGCAGGAGTCGTGACAGTTTTGCTCATATTTACCAAGGTGCCAATATAAGTGGAGGGCACTGTAGTTAGCACATAGGAGGATATGTTTCTCTATTGACATCATTTCCTTTAGAACTTCAAGCCAAATGTAAAACTTTCCTGCTTTGATTCATATACCAAATTAGCATACCTCCTGAGTGCCTTCCCTGTTTCATACCTGGTAGTTTGGTGGATGGGACTACCAGCTGTCTGTAACCTAGAGGGCAACCAGTGGGTCCATCTCCTCTATACCATGTTTCTTGTAGGATGACAGTTTCTGTATTTCAGATTTCAAGGTTCCTGCCCTGTAGGCCAAAGGCAGATGACCTCAGGCCCTGGATATTCCAGGATGAAATAGTGAAGACTTTGTGTGTATGTGGTTGGTGGTGTTGTGGTCTGGATGTAGGACCTCTCAGCGTGGGTCCTCTATGTGTAGGTCTGGGGGGGGTCCCCACAGGTCTGGGAGAGTGTCTCGCTGGTCTGGGTGTCTATTGATCTGTTGCTCCTTGGTGAAGTGTTGGGGCTGCGTTTGAGAGTGATGTCCTTTAGGGTCCGGGCGAAGGTGGGCACTGCTGCCTTGTATAGGTGGACCTGGTCATAAAGGCTGTTCAAGTCCAGGGTGGAATGGTAGGCCAGGTAAACATCTGGTTTTGAGGCACAGTCACAGGAAATATCTCTCTCCTACCTTTCTCTCTCTCCCCTCCCGCCTCTCTTTCTCCTCTCTATATTTCTCTCTTTCTCCCCTCCCTCCTACCTCTCTATATTTCTCTCTCTCTCCCCTCCCTCCTACCTCTCTCCTCCAGTCAGCCAAGACTGGCTTGTGCAATAGACAGTTGTTTCCATTATTGAATCTGGAGATTCTGTCGTAACTCTTCTGGGCTGGGCTCAAATCTACTATGTTAAAACCCAGCTTTTCCATCTCTCATCTGGCAGTGGACAGACTCACTCAGACTTCAACTCTCTATGTAGGGAGGACTCAATGCAATAGATTATTACTGATCCTTTTAGTATGAATGAAAGATGTAACATATCTAAACACATGCTCATTCTAACACCATAATGTCATAGTTTTACATTTGGTCTTATCTGACTGGCACTGTCAGTTCCCTTTCCTCTCCATGTTTGAGTGTTTCCTACACGTTTAATACCAAAACTGAATTTAGACTACTCATCATCTGACTTAAAACCAAAGCACAGTGATGGTCTCTTTCTTTCTGTCACATCTTCCATTCCCCATTCCTTCCCATTCCCTATTCCTTCCCATTCCCTATTCCTTCCCATTCCCTATTCCTTCCCATTCCCCATTCCTTCCCATTCCCTATTCCTTCCCATTCCCTATTCCTTCCCATTCCCTATTCCTTCCCATTCCCTATTCCTTCCCATTCCCTATTCCTTCCCATTCCCCATTCCTTCCCATTCCCTATTCCTTCCCATTCCCCATTCCTTCCCATTCCCCATTCCTTCCCATTCCCCATTCCTTCCCATTCCCCATTCCTTCCCATTCCCCATTCCTTCCCATTCCCCATTCCTTCCCATTCCCCATTCCTTTCCATTCCCCATTCCTTTCCATTCCCTCTGCTCTGTCTCTCCTCTCTCTGTAACTTCTGTTTAGTTCTGACCCAAAATCACTCCCTGAAGAGAACAACTGTAGCCTGCAGCCTTTTGATTCTTCCTGCAGGACACCCTGGTCCTGGTCTGCAGCCATGTGGTTCCTTCCATCCCTATGATGTTTCTCCTGGGCTGCAGCAAGACTTGACTACATATTGTCTCTGTCTAGACTGTGTTCTATATTAATGACTACATATTGTCACTGTCTAGACTGTGTTCTATAGTAATGACTACATATTGTCTCTGTCTAGACTGTGTTCTACAGTAATGACTACATATTGTCTCTGTCTAGACTGTGTTCTATAGTAATGACTACATATTGTCTCTGTCTAGACTGTGTACTATAGTAATGAATACATATCGTCTCTGTCTAGACTGTGTACTATAGTAATGAGTACATATTGTCTCTGTCTAGACTGTGTACTATAGTAATGAATACTTATTGTCTCTCTCTGTCTAGACTGTGTACTATAGTAATGACTACATATTGTCTCTCTCTGTCTAGACAGTGTCCTATAGTAATGACTACATATTGTCTCTGTCTAGACTGTGTACTATAGTAATGACTACATATTGTCTCTGTCTAGACTGTGTACTATAGTAATGACTACATATTGTCTCTCTCTGTCTAGACTGTGTTCTATAGTAATGACTACATATTGTCTCTGTCTAGACTGTGTTCTACAGTAATGACTACATATTGTCTCTGTCTAGACTGTGTTCTATAGTAATGACTACATATTGTCTCTGTCTAGACTGTGTACTATAGTAATGACTACATATTGTCTCTGTCTAGACTGTGTACTATAGCAATGACTACATATTGTCTCTGTCTAGACTGTGTTCTATAGAAATGACTACATATTGTCTCTGTCTAGACTGTGTACTATCGTAATGACTACATATTGTCTCTCTGTCTAGACTGTGTACTATAGTAATGACTACATATTGTCTCTCTGTCTAGACTGTTTACTATAGTAATGACAAAATATTGTCTCTGTCTAGACTGTGTACTATAGTAATGACTACATATTGTCTCTCTCTGTCTAGACTGTGTTCTATAGTAATGACTACATATTGTCTCTGTCTAGACTGTGTACTATAGTAATGACTACATATTGTGTCTGTGTAGACTGTGTACTATAGTGATGACTACTGTGGCAAAGAAGGGGGTTGAGTGATAAATGGCAGATATGTGAGAGCAGAACTAATAAACGGGCTCTGCCCGATCACTAAAATGGCCACCCCGATCAGAACTACAGATCACAAAATGGCCGACTGCCAAAACTACAATTCCCAGAAGCAAGGGGAACCCTCAGAAGGTGGAGCCGACCCACAGATAAAAGGTCAAGAAAAACCAGGAAGAGAGAGAGAGGGCGGGAAGGATCTATGAACCATAGAGAGAGAGAGAGACATTCTACATTGGCTGGATTTACCGTGTACGAGCTGGACTGTTTTGGACTTACCTGTTGGCGTTTAGACCTGGACCTACCGAGATCCAGATTTGTGTACCGAACCCTGCTATCCTTGACCTTACCTGCGGCCTGGGTGGACCAGGACAGGGAAACAAACACACAGGTACTGTCATGTTCGAAAGAACTTTCATTCTGGGCTGACTTTGGTGACAGTTTCCCACTTAATTTGTGACAAACGCTCCTAACTTTGAAGAGGTTTGCCACACGTGGTGGAGAATGTGGGCACTGGATTAACCATACCGCTGGTTAGGTAGAAAAAAAAAAAAAAAAAAAGTTTAGTTAGCACTCCAAAGGGGAGTCAGGTTTTTTTTTTTGTGGCTTTGTTTGGTTAGGACAGTTTTTTTCAGGAAAATGAGTATGGAGGGAGCCATACAGGCCCTGTTACAAGCGGCGGCCGCCCAACAAGAGGCAACTAGAGCTCAACAAATAGCTCATCAGGATGCAATGCGAATGTATCAGGACACGTTACAGGTCCAGCACCGCACCAACCAGCTGCTCAGAGAAGAGCAAGAGAGAAACACCCGGGAGTTAAGAGAAGGCCTAAAGGGGCTAGCGGACCAAATTGGGGCTCAGTTACCAGCTGCAAATACCCAAAGGTGGGCCAATCATTTTCTTCAAAAAATGACAGCGCAGGATGATGTGGAAGCATATCTTACCACCTTCGAAAGGACGGCAGAGAGGGAGAAGTGTCCGAAAGAAGAATGGGCAGGGCTTCTGGCACCGTACCTGGCAGGGGACGCTCAAAAAGCATATTTCGACCTGGAGTTGAAGGATGCACAGGATTACAATAAACTCAAGGGAGAGATTCTGACTAGACTGGGAGTGACCGATACTGTGAGGGCACACCGCTTCCACCATTGGTCCTACAGACCGGAACAACCCCCCCGAACACAGATGTTCGACTTGATTCACCTGGCACGGAAATGGTTGCGACCGGAGACCCGTTCGTCCGCCGAGGTCGTCGAGACCATCGTACTCAACCAGTTTCAGCGAGGTCTACCCCAAGAAGTGCGACGATGGGTTGGCCAGAACGAGGTACTTTCCGCCGACCATCTCGTGGGCCTGGTTGAACGGTATTGTACGGTAGGAACAGCTGAGCAGGCGCAGGAGGAAAGATTCCCATTCCCCAGGCCTGGGCGAACCAGCGGACAGGGTAAGACTGTCCCAACAGGGGGAGGGGGAGGAGAGCAGCGTGGGGTCATGAGGAAAGAATCAGAATCGGGCCGAGACACTAAGGGAAAAACCGGAAACCGGGACTGGGGGTCGAGGAGGTCTCCCCTCCGGAACCCTATTATCTGTTACAATTGTAATCGACCGGGACATATTGCAGCCTACTGCCCTATTAAAGAAGAGCCAATGCAATGTAACCTCGGTGAAAAAGAAGATGAAATATGGTATGCATGTCCCGTGGTAACCACTGTACTTGAAAGATCAAGAAACAAACATATGTGCAGGGTGAAGGTTGAAGGGAAGGAGGTTGAAGCACTACTGGATTCCGGCAGTATGCTAACCCTGGTCGTTGCAAACCTAGTGCCGACGCATAAACTGGATACAAGTCAGGATATCAGTGTTACGTGCATTCATGGGGATACCCGTCTGTACCCCACAGCATTAGTGAGCATACAAACAGAGGACGGTCTGCTGGATTATGAGGTCGGCGTGGTCCCAAAGATGCCATATGATGTAATATTGGGTAGATACTTTCCTAACTTTGCGAAATTAGGTCAAAAGAACGGCATATTTGAGAAGCCAACAGCCCTGACCAAGCAGGAAGAAGCATGGGGCCTTCAACCAAGGCCAAGAAAAGAGGTCTCCCAGGGGCCAACCTCACAGGTACTAGTAGGGGAGGATGAGGATGAAGTGGCAAACCTCGTTGATAATGAACAGCCCAGTACTAGTGGGGCTGGGGTCGATCTGAATCTAGAGGACGACTATCTAGAACCAGCAGACCTGGCAGGGTCCATGACTAATTTCGGGACGGCCCAACACCAGGATCCAACCCTTCAGCAAGCCAGAGCAGACGTGCAGGTCGTAGATGGTACTCCCATAAATGATAGGATGATGCCTAATAGTTTTCCCCACTTCATCATGAAAAATGGTTTGGTGTACAGAGTCTCAAAAATAGGGGTTGATGTGGTGGAACATAAGGTGTTAGTGCTGATCCCCACGGTAGAGTGCAAACTACTAGCCACATGGAAAGGACCATATGAAGTACTGGAGAGAATAGGAGAAGTTAATTATCGGATCCGACAGCCAGGTCGACGGCCCCAGGAACAGATCTATCACATAAACCTGTTAAAAGCATGGAGAGAGAGAGAAACACTAATGGTCACGTACCCCACACACACTCAGGAGACAGCTGAAGTAAATATTTCACCTACTTTGTCCCCAGCACAAGTACAGGAAGTAAAGACCCTGATCCAGAAAAACAGAGATGTGTTTTCAGAAGTACCCGGCCGAACTGAGGTTACGGCTCATGATATCGTTTCCCTACCAGGGAGAAAAGTGAGCATGAGGCCATATCGGGTACCCGAGGCTCGACAGGCAGCGATTAGAGCAGAGACGGAGAAAATGTTGACAGCTGGAGTGATCGAAGAGTCACATAGTGAGTGGTCTAGCCCAATTGTGATGGTCTCCAAGCCCGATGGGTCTTTGCGGTTCTGTAACAACTTTCGGAAGGTAAATGAAATCTCCAAGTTTGATGCCTACCCCATGCCCAGAGTAGACGAACTACTGGAGAAAATTGGTAAAGCTCGGTACATTACAACCCTGGACCTGACAAAGGGTACTGGCAAATTCCTCTGACCCCCAGGGCCAAAGAAAAGACAGCCTTTGCAACCCCTGACTGTTTGTTTCAATACACCGTCATGCCATTCGGCCTACACGGGGCCCCAGCCACCTTTCAACGGCTCATGGACAAGGTCCTAAAACCGCACCAAACATACGCCGCAGCTTATTTAGATGACGTGGGGATCTACAGCCCAGATTGGGAATCCCACTTACCCCGGGTACAGGCGGTGTTAGATGCCCTTAGAAAGGCAGGGCTCACGGCGAACCCTGCCAAGTGTTATGTGGGGTTAGAGGAAACGGAGTATCTGGGATACACAGTGGGAAGAGGATTAATCAAACCCCAACGTAAGAAGGTGGAGGCAATTAGAGAATGGCCGAAACCAGTAAATAAGAAGCAGGTTCGAGCCTTCCTAGGGCTGACCGGGTACTACCGGAAGTTCATCCCAAGTTATGCCACAGTGGCCGCCCCACTCACCGACATGACTAGAGCCAGAGGGCCAAACATGGTCAAGTGGGATGAAAGGGCCACCAAAGCATTTAGGACATTACAGGAGGCCCTCTGCTGTAATCCAGTGCTGGTGGTACCAGACTTTGAGAGAGAGTTTGTGGTTCAGACGGATGCTTCAGAGGTCGGCTTGGGAGCAGTGCTGTCCCAAGAGGTAGAAGGGGTGGAACACCCCATCCTGTTTTTAAGCAGGAAGCTGGAACCACGGGAAACCAACTACTCAGTTGTTGAGAAAGAGGCGCTGGCAGTAAAGTGGGCTCTGGAAAGCCTGAAATACTACCTGCTGGGGCGCCACTTCACCCTCATCAGTGACCATGCACCACTCACCTGGATGCATAGGGCTAAAGAGAAGAACGCTCTGGTGATGCGGTGGTTTTTGAGTCTCCAACCGTTTCACTTTGACTTGAAACACAGAACAGGAAAGGAAATGGGAAATGTGGATGGGTTATCCCGCATGCACGCATATTTTGCTGCGGTAGCCCGACCTAGGGGGTCGGATCTAGGGGGGGAGATGTGTGGCAAAGAAGGGGGTCGAGTGATAAATGGCAGATATGTGAGGGCAGAACTAATAAACGGGCTCTGCCCGATCACTAAAATGGCCACCCCGATCAGAACTACAGATCACAAAATGGCCGACTGCCAAAACTACAATTCCCAGAAGCAAGGGGAACCCTCAGAAGGTGGAGCCGACCCACAGATAAAAGGTCAAGAAAAACCAGGAAGAGAGAGAGAGGGCGGGAAGGATCTATGAACCATAGAGAAAGAGACAATCTACATTAGCTGGATTTACCGTGTACGAGCTGGACTGTTTTGGACTTACCTGTTGGCGTTTAGACCTGGACCTACCGAGAACCAGATTTGTGTACCGAACCCTGCTGTCCTTGACCTTGCCTGGGTGGACCAGGACAGCGAAACAAACACACAGGTACTGTCATGTTCGAAAGAACTTTCATTCTGGGCTGACTTTGGTGACAGTTTCCCACTTAATTTGTGACAAACGCTCCTAACTTTGAAGAGGTTTGCCACACTACATATTGTCTCTCTCTGTCTAGACTGTGTTCTATAGTAATGACTACATATTGTCTCTCTCTGTCTAGACTGTGTACTATATTAATGACTACATATTGTCTCTGTCTAGACTGTGTACTATAGTAATGAGTACATATTGTCTCTCTCTGTCTAGACTGTGTACTATAGTAATGAGTACATATTGTCTCTCTCTGTCTAGACTGTGTTCTATAGTAATGACTACATATTGTCTCTGTCTAGACTGTGTACTATAGTAATGACTACATATTGTCTCTCTCTGTCTAGACTGTGTACTATAGTAATGACTACATATTGTCTCTGTCTAGACTGTGTACTATAGTAATGACTACATATTGTCTCTGTCTAGACTGTGTACTATAGTAATGACTACATATTGTCTCTGTCTAGACTGTGTTCTATAGTAATGAGTACATATTGTCTCTGTCTAGACTGTGTACTATAGTAATGACTACATATTGTCTCTCTGTCTAGACTGTGTTCTATAGTAATGACTACATATTGTCTCTCTGTCTAGACTGTGTACTACAGTAATGACTACATATTGTCTCTCTGTCTAGACTGTGTTCTATAGTAATGACTACATATTGTCTGTCTCTGTCTAGACTGTGTACTATAGTAATGACTACATATTGTCTCTCTCTGTCTAGACTGTGTTCTATAGTAATGAGTACATATTGTCTCTGTCTAGACTGTGTACTATAGTAATGACTACATATTGTCTCTGTCTAGACTGTGTACTATGGTAATGACTACATATTGTCTCTCTCTGTCTAGACTGTGTTCTATAGTAATGACTACATATTGTCTCTCTGTCTAGACTGTGTACTATGGTAATGATTACATATTGTCTCTCTCTCTGAAGTGCTAACATGGCTGTCATATAATGTTGTAGTGTCATGTAAATGAAGATCTAACATGGCTGTATAGAATGTTGTATTGTCATGTAAATGAAGATCTAACATGGCTGTATAGAATGTTGTAGAGTCATGTAAATGAAGATCTAACATGGCTGTCATAGAATGTTGTAGTGTCATGTAAATGAAGATCTAACATGGCTGTATAGAATGTTGTAGTGTCATGTAAATGAAGATCTAACATGGCTGTCATAGAATGTTGTAGTGTCATGTAAATGAGGATCTAACATGGCTGTCATAGAATGTTGTAGTGTCATGTAAATGAAGATCTAACATGGCTGTCATAGAATGTTGTAGTGTCATGTAAATGAAGATCTAACATGGCTGTATAGAATGTTGTAGTGTCATGTAAATGAAGAGCTAACATGGCTGCCATATAATGTTGTAGTGTCATGTAAATGAAGAGCTAACATGGCTGTCAGAATGTTGTAGTGTCATGTAATTGCATCATAATGCAGAAACATTGTCCCAACTCTCTGAATACACGACTCTGGATATAACTAAGGACTGTACAGAGGGGCTGTAGCAGCAGGCTGTTATGAGGGGCTGTAACGGCGGCCTGAATCGAGGGGCTGTAACGAGGGGCTGTAGCAGCAGGATGTAACGAGGGGCTTGCCTGCCTGTTGGTCACATCTCTGTAGAGACCATATGTCATATAAACTCAGCAAAAATAAGAAACGTCCTCTCACTGTCAACTGCGTTTATTTTCAGCATACTTAGCATGTGTAAATATTAAATAAATATACTGCTCAAAAAAATAAAGGGAACACTTAAACAACACATTGTAGATCTGAATGAAAGAAATAACCTTATTAAATACTTTTTTCTTTACATAGTTGAATGTGCTGACAACAAAATCACACAAAAATAATCAATGGAAATCCAATTTATCAACCCATGGAGGTCTGGATTTGGAGTCACACTCAAAATTAAAGTGGAAAACCACACTACAGGCTGATCCAACTTTGATGTAATGTCCTTAAAACAAGTCAAAATGAGGCTCAGTAGTGTGTGTGGCCTCCACGTGCCTGTATGACCTCCCTACAACGCCTGGGCATGCTTCTGATGAGGTGGTGGATGGTCTCCTGAGGGATCTCCTCCCAGACCTGGACTAAAGCATCCGCCAACTCCTGGACAGTCTGTGGTGCAACGTGGCGTTGGTGGATGGAGTGAGACATGATGTCCCAGATGTGCTCAATTGGAGTCAGGTCTGGGGAACGAGCGGGCCAGTCCGTAGCATCAATGCCTTCCTCTTGCAGGAACTGCTGACACACTCCAGCCACACGAGGTCTAGCGTTGTCTTGCATTAGGAGGAACCCAGGGCAAACCGCACCAGCATGTGGTCTCACAAGGGGTCTGAGGATCTCATCTCGGTGCCTAATGGCAGTCAGGCTACCTCTGGCGAGCACATGGAGGGCTGTGCGGCCCCCCAAAGAAATGCCACCCCACACCATGACTGACCCACCGCCAAACCGGTCATGCTGGAGGATGTTGCAGGCAGCAGAACGTTCTCCACGGCGTCTCCAGACTCTGTCACGTCTGTCACGTGCTCAGTGTGAACCTGCTTTCATCTGTGAAGAGCACAGGGCGCCAGTGGCGAATTTGTCAATCTTGGTGTTCTCTGGCAAATGCCAAACGCCCTGCACGATGTTGGGCTGTAAGCACAACCCCCACCTGTGGACGTCGGGCCCTCATACCACCCTCATGGAATCTGTTTCTGACCGTTTGAGCAGACACATGCAGATCTGTGGCCTGCTGGAGGTCATTTTGCAGGGCTCTGGCAGTGCTCCTCCTGCTCCTCCTTGCACAAGGCGGAGATAGCGGTCCTGCTGCTGGGTTGTTGCCCTCCTACGGCCTCCTCCACATCTCCTGATGTACTGGCCTGTCTCCTGGTAGCGCCTCCATGCTCTGGACACTATGCTGACAGACACAGCAAACCTTCTTGCCACAGCTCGCATTGATGTGCCATCCTGGATGAGCTGCACTACCTGAGCATCTTGTGTGGGTTGTAGACTCCGTCTCATGCTACCACTAGAGTGAAAGCACCGCCAGCATTCAAAAGTGACCAAAACATCAGCCAGGAACTGAGAGTGGTCTGTGGTCCCCACCTGCAGAACCACTCCTTTACTGGGGGTGTCTTGCTAATTGCCTATAATTTCCATCTGTTGTCTATTCCATTTGCACAACAGCAAGTGAAATTTTGTCAATCAGTGTTGCTTCCTAAGTGGACAGTTTGATTTCACAGAAGTGTGATTGACTTGGAGTTACATTGTGTTGTTTAAGTGTTCCCTTTATTTTTTTGAGCAGTGTATATAAAAAATATATAAATATGAACATAACAAGATTCAACAACTGAGACATAAACTGAACAAGTTCCACAGACATGTGACTAACACAAATTGAATAATGTGTCCCTGAACAAAGGGGGGGGGGGGTCAAAATCAACAGTCAGTATCTGGTGTGGCCACCAGCTGCAATAAGTACTGCAGTGCATCTCCTCCTCATGGACTGCACCAGATTTACCAGTTCTTGCTGTGAGATGTTACCCCACTCTTCCACCAAGGCACCTGCAAGTTCCCGGACATTTCTGTGGGGAATGGCCTTAGCCCTCACCCTCAGATCCAACAGGTCCCAGACGTGCTCAATGGGATTGAGATCCGGGTTCTTCGCTGGCCATGGCAGAACACTGACATTCCTGTGTCTTGCAGGAAATCATGCACAGAACGAGTAGTATGGCTGGTGGCATTGTCATGCTGGAGGGTCATGTCAGGATGAGCCTGCAGGAAGGGTACCACATGAGGGAGGAGGATGTCTTCCCTGTAACGCACAGCGTTGAGATTGCCTGCAATGACAACAAGCTCAGTCCGATGATGCTGTGACACACCGCCCCAGACCATGACAGACCCTCCACCTGCAAATCGATCCCGCTCCAGAGCACAGGCCTCGGTGTAATGCTCATTCCTTCGACGATAAACACAAATCCGACCATCACCCCTGGTGAGACAAAACCGCGACTTGTCAGTGAAGAAAACTTTTTGCCAGTCCTGTCTGGTCCAGCGACAGTAGGTTTGTGATCATAGGCAACGTTGTTTCCGGTGAAGTCTGGTGAGGACCTGCCTTACAACAGGCCTACAAGCCCTCAGTCCAGCCTCTCTCAGCCTATTGTGGTCAGTCTGAGCACTGATGGAGGGATTGTGCGTTCCTGGTGTAACTCGTGCAGTTGTTGTTGCCATCCTGTACCTGTCCCACAGGTGTGATGTTCGGATGTACCGATCCTGTGCAGGTGTTGTTACACGTGGTCTGCCACTGCGAGAATGATCAGCTGTCCGTCCTGTCTCCCTGTACCACTGTCTTAGGCGTCTCACAGCACGGACATTGCAATTTTTTCCCCTGGCCACATCTGCAGTCCTCATGCCTCCTTGCAGCATGCCTAAGGCACGTTCACGCAGATGAGCAGGGACCCTGGGCATCTTTCTTTTGGTGTTTTTCAGAGTCAGTAGAAAGGTCTCTTTAGTGTCCTGCGTTTTCATAACTGTGACCTTAATTGCCTACCGTCTGTAAGCTGTTAGTGTCTTAATGACGTTCCACAGGTGCATGTTCATTAATTGTTTATGGTTCATTGAACAAGCATGGGAAACAGTGTTTAAACCCTTTACAATGAAGATCTGTTTAGTTATTTGGATTTTTACAAATTATCTTTGAAAGACAGGGTCCTGAAAAAGGGCCGTTTCCTTTTTTGCTGAGTTTAGAATGTGTTCCTTGTCCTGCAGACATGGACCATGCTGTCCTTTGAGCGGCGACGGAGAGACTGGTAGGGGCGGAAGTGAGGGATCAAGAAGGGTACTTTCCTATAGGCCAGCATTAATCCTTGACCCCACCCAACGACGCTTTATATAAATCTTCCAGTTAGACCACCAACCATCAATGGGCTGCAGATTCATGTCTTTGGTAATATGAGCTGAATTAGAGGCATCACAGGGCTTCTGTTCCATAGCAATGCACTTCCTCTTGTTAAATGGTCACAGGCTTATTGAAAGATAGACCTTTTAGTTCTATTTAAATAGGGTAACATGCTTTTTATAATCAGTACAAATGCAGCAAAAAAGGAAAACTGTACAGGCAATAGGATTAGCTGATAACTGTACATGCATATCTCTGAAATACACTCTTAAAGACTTCCGGATTGGTGAATAGAAGTTATTTAAAGCCACAGTCTCCCACAGCCCACACCTCTCTGACTTCAGCCTTGGCCCTATAGAAAGGGACTGGCCCACATCTCTCGGACTTCAGCCTTGGCCCTATAGAGGGGGACTGGCCCACATCTCTCGGACATCAGCCTTGGCCCTATAGAGGGGGAATGGCCCACACCTCTCTGACTTCAGCCTTGGCCCTATAGAAGGGGACTGGCCCACACCTCCTGACTTCAGCCCTATAGAAGGGGACTGGGGTCACCTCCCGAATGGCACCCTATTCCTTATTTAGTGCACTACGTTTGACCAGGGCCCATGGGGTTCTGTACATATCTTTATTGGCTGTTTTGGGAACAGTCTGGCCAGTGTTTTCATAGGGCAAACCACGGTGATGTCATCCTGCCTGCATGGACCCAGTTAATATCAGCAGTATTGGCAGAGCTGAGTGTATGTGTGTGTGTGTTCAGCAAGCCCAGATAACATTGCAGACTATTCCATTACTGTGACATCACATCCTGTTAAAAAAATATTTTTAAAAGGCTCAGTAAGAGCCCTATGGGCCCTAATCAGAAGTAGCCATTTGGAACACAGCCTCAGAGATCACTGATTGCATGGTGGAAACATTGCCTTGTCCTTGTTCCTCCTCAGCAGATCTCAGTAGCCTTATGAATCAAGGTGGCTGTGGGATTGAAGGCCACACACTCATACAAACTGTCAGTGCTCTACACATAGGAGGGGTACAAACCACACGTACTGAGGGATAGAAACTACTACTTTCCTCATCGTCACAGAGTTGGAGAGAAGGGGGAAGTACTGCAGGGTTCTGGCTCTCTGAACAACTGTATACGCCAGGAACTGACTCCACACACACACACACACACACACACACACACAGCCTTGCTCTTCTGTGACCAGCTGTCTTTGGGCTGCCAGCTCTGATTGGCTCAGTACACTTAACAGGTCCCGTGGCTGTGTGTCTTAGTGTGCGTGTGCTCGTGATTGTGTATGTGGGTGTGTATATGCACAGTGCATCTCAGTGAATGCTCTTCTCCAGTAGAGAGTGCAGTATCAGAGGAACAGACTGCAGAAGTACAAAACGTTTTTCTCATCCACAGTATTCAAACATCCCTTTGAGCTCACGTCCAGCCATCATATCTAGTATTCATCTGATGTTGATGTAATATTGTGAAGCACAGTATAGTCTGAACGTCTATGAGGAGATTTATACAAAGTTGACTAAATGCAAACAGTGAGGGACAGACACAAAAAGGTGTGTGTGAGCGCGCTCCAGAGCTGCCATGATAAAGACTGTCTATCAGACCAGAGCTGCCATGATAGACTGTCTATCAGACCAGAGCTCCAGAGCTGCCATGATAAAGACTGTCTATCAGACCAGAGCTGCCATGATAGACTGTCTATCAGACCAGAGCGCCAGAGCTGCCATGATAGACTGTATCAGACCAGAGCTTCAGAGCTGCCATGATAGACTGTCTATCCAAGCACCACTACTCCGTCCCTTCACCTGTGTTTGTTTACTTTGATTGTAGAAAGTAAATATTGATTTAGCTGAGTCCAAACAGACTCAGCTAAATCAACTAGTGCAGTGGTTCCCAAACCTATAGTCCCGTATCCCTTCAGACATTGAACCTACAGCTGTGTTCCCCCTCTAGCACCAGGGTTAGCGCACTCACAAACATAGTGTTTTTGACATCATTGTAAGCCTGCCACACACAGAAAAGAGTCTGTCTTAAATCATTTTCCACACACAGTCTGTGCCTGTATTTAGTTTTCATGCCAGTGAGGGCCGAGAATCCACTCTCACATAGGTACGTGGTTGCAAAGGGCATCAGTGTCTTAACAGTGCGATTTGGCAAGGCAGGATACTCTGAGCACAGCCCAATCCAGAAATCTGGCAGTGGCTTCTGATTAAATTACATTTTCACAGAACCGCTTGTTGCAATTTCGATGAGGCTCTCTTGTTCAGATATCGGTTAGTGGACTGGAGGCAGGGCAGGAAAGGTATAACGAATCCAGTTGTTTGTGTCATCCGTTTCAGGAAAGTACCTGTGTAATTGCGCACCCAACTCATTCAGGTGCTTCGCTATATCACATTTGACATTGTCTGTAAGCTTGAGTTCATTTGCACACAAACAAAATCATACAATGATGGAAAGACCTGTGTGTTGTCCTTTTTAATGCAGACAGAGAAGAGCTCCAACTGCTTAATCATAGCCTCAATTTTGTCCCGCACATTGAATATAGTTGCGGAGAGTCCCTGTAATCCTAGATTCAGATCATTCAGGCGAGAAAAAACATCACCCAGATAGGCCAGTCATGTGAGAAACTTGTCATCATGCAAGCGGTCAGACAACTTTAAGCTCGTCTCTCAATTTAACAAAAACGTGTCAATACTTTGCCCCTTGATAACCAGCGCACTTCTGTATGTTGTAAAAGCGTTACATGGTCACTGCCCATATCATTGCATAACGCAGAAAATACACGAGAGTTCAGGGGCCTTGCTTTAACAAAGTTAACCATTTTCCCTGTCGGGTCCAAAACGTATTTCAAGCTGTCAGGCATTCCCTTGGCAGCAAGAGCCTCTCGGTGGATGCTGCAGTGTACCCAAGTGGTGTCGGGAGCAACTGTTTGCACGTGCGTTACCACTCCACTATGTCTCCCTGTCATGACTTTTGTGCCATCAGTACAGATACCAGCACATCTTGACCACCAAAGTCCATTTGATGTCACAAAGCTGTCCAGTACTTAAAAAATATCCTCTCCTGTTGTCCTGGTTTCCAGTGGTCTGCAGAAGAGGATGTCTTCCTTAATTTACCCCACATAAACGTAATGGACATATACCAGGAGCTGTGCCAGGCCCGCCACGTCTGTTGACTCATCCAGCTGTAACGCATAGAATTTACTGGCTTATATGCGAAGCAGTAATTGTTTCAAAACATCTCCTGCCATGTCACTGGTGCGTCGTGAAAAGGTGTTGTTTGATGAAGGTTTGTCTATATGTTTTTTTTGGCCTTTTCCCCCAGCATTGTCCCAGCCATATCCACGGCAGCAGGAAGAATTAAGTCCTCCACAATAGTATGGGGCTTGCCTGTCCTAGCCACTCGGTAGCTCACCATATAAGACGCTTCCAGCCCCTTCCTATTATTGGTATCTGTTGCTTTTATACACGTCTTACTACTCGAAAGTCGTCTTAACTCTCGCTCAAAAAACTCCTGTGGCTACTTTTTCAAATTGGCATGTTTCGTTTCTAAATGTCTGCACAAGAGTGAAGGTTTCATCGAGTTATGAGATAGTACTTTCGCAGATATAACACGCTGTGGCTGAGGAAAGACACTACTCCCAATATAAGTGAACCCCAAATCAATGTAGTTCTCCAACGTCCCTGTCTGTTGTTCAGTGCTTTCCCGGGTAAGGGGGCAGTAGCTCTTCGGCTGCATCAGATTCACAACTGTCAGTGTCCATGCTAGCTGGGCTAACAACAAATGTAGAATTACTGATACTAGCATTGGATGTGCTCGTGGAAGCAGAACAACTTGTGTCGTCGACAGGTGCAGGTGTAGTACTGCTGGTAGTAGCAGTACTAGTAGCAGTACTACCAGTAGAGCTGGTACAGTGAGGGAAAAAAGTATTTGATCCCCTGCTGATTTTGTACGTTTGCCCACTGACAAAGAAAGGATCAGTCTATAATTTTAATGGTAGGTTTATTTGAACAGTGAGAGACAGAATAACAACAAAAAAATCCAGAAAAACACACGTCAAAAATGTTATAAATTGATTTGCATTTTAATGAGGGAAATAAGTATTTGATCCCTCTGCAAAAGATGACTTAGTACTTGGTGGCAAAACCCTTGTTGGCAATCAGAGGTCAGGCGTTTCTTGTAGTTGGCCAGCAGGTTTGCACACATCTCAGGAGGGATTTTGTCCCACTCCTCTTTGCAAATCTTCTCCAAGTCATTAAGGTTTTGAGGCTGACGTTTGGCAACTCAAACCTTCAGCTCCCTCCACAGATTTTCTATGGGATTAAGGTCTGGAGACTGGCTAGGCCACTCCAGGACCTTAATGTGCTTCTTCTTGAGCCCCTCCTTTGTTGCCTTGGCTGTGTGTTTTGGGTCATTGTCATGCTGGAATACCCATCCACGACCCATTTTTCAATGCCCTGGCTGAGGGAAGGAGGTTCTCACCCAAGATTTGACGGTACATGGCCCTGTCCATCGTCCCTTTGATGCGGTGAAGTTGTCCTGTCCCCTTAGCAGAAAAACACCTCCAAAGCATAATGTTTCCACCTCCATGTTTGACGGTGGGGATGGTGTTCTTGGTGTCATAGGCTGCATTCCTCCACCTCAAAACACGGCGAGTTGAGTTGATGCCAAAGAGCTCCATTTTGGTCTCATCTGACCACAACACTATCACCCAGTTGTCCTCTGAATCATTCAGATGTTCATTGGCAAACTTCAGACGGGCATGTATATGTGCTTTCTTGAGCAGGGGGACCTTGCGGCCGCTGCAGGATTTCAGTCCTTCACGGCGTAGTGCGTTACCAATTGTTTTCTTGGTGACTATGGTCCCAGCTGCCTTGAGGTCATTGACAAGATCCTCCCGTGTAGTTCTGGGCTGATTCCTCACCATTCTCATGATCATTGCAACTCCACGAGGTGAGATTTTGCATGGAGCCCCAGGCTGAGGGAGATTGACAGTTCTTTTGTGTTTCTTCCATTTGCGAATAATCACACCAACTGTTGTCACCTTCTCACCAAACTGCTTGGCGATGGTCTTGTAGCCCATTCCAGCCTTGTGTAGGTCTACAATCTTGTCCCTGACATCCTTGGAGAGCTCTTTGGTCTTGGCCATGGTGGAGAGTTTGGAATCTGATTGATTGATTGCTTCTGTGGACAGGTGTCTTTTATACAGGTAACAAACTGCGATTAGGAGCACTCCCTTTGAGAGTGTGCTCCTAATCTCAGCTCGTTACCTGTATAAAAGACACCTGGGAGCCAGAAATCTTTCTGATTGAGAGGGGGTCAAATACTTATTACCCTCATTAAAATGCAAATCAATTTATAACATTTTTGACATGTGTTTTTCTGGACTTTTTTGTTGTTATTCTGTCTCACTGTTCAAATAAACCTACCATTAAAATTATAGACTGATCATTTCTTTGTCAGTGGGCAAACGTACAAAATCAGCAGGGGATCAAATACTTTTTTCCCTTCACTGTATGTGTGTCTATGGACGTGTGTCTTACTTTATTTAACCATTAATTCATTTTCGAGCAAACAGAATGAGCAGCAGCTACGTTTGGCTACATACAGACCTTTAGTGGATTTCCCGTGAGAGAGTAACGGTTAATGTGATTGGATGTTAATTATTTGACTAGGCTTCCTGTATTTGACATTGTGTTGTTATTTCGCTGAACACTAGATGGTTTCATTTTATTTTTGGCAGTGAAAAGAGGAATCTCAGGCGAGACAAAAACCTCACCCAGACAGTAAAAAAAAAAAGTTAATCACATTTTTATTTGGCGTACCCCGACGGCATTGTACTTACCCCAGTTTGGGAATACCTGAACTAGTGTATCTGTCATTCTCAAAAGAAAAACTGAGAAAGATGTCTAAGGCTTAGAGCGAGAGAGAGAGAGCGAGAGAGAGAGGACAGTCAGAATGTGTTTGTGTAATATAATAATCACCCAGGTCTCTCATCTGCTGCTGTCTCTATTCTCCTCCTTCCTGAGAAGAGAAGAGGGGTGGAGGATGGGAGTGAAAGAGGAACGGGTGAAGGGGAGTTGTGGAGTGGAGGAGAGGAGGAGTGAGGGAGTTGTGGAATGGAGGAGAGGAGGAGTGAGGGAGTTGTGGAATGGAGGAGAGGAGGAGTGTGATGTGGAGGAGAGGAGGAGTGTGATGGAGAGGGGTGTAGAAGAGGAGGAGTGTGATGGAGAGGGGTGTAGAAGAGGAGGAGTGTGATGGAGAGGGGTGTAGAAGAGGAGGAGTGTGATGGAGAGGGGTGTAGAAGAGGAGGAGTGTGATGTGGAGGGGTGTAGAAGAGGAGGAGTGTGATGGAGAGGGGTGTAGAAGAGGAGGAGTGTGATGGAGAGGGGTGTAGAAGAGGAGGAGTGTGATGGAGAGAAGTGGAGAGGAGGAGGAGTGTGATGGAGAGGGGTGTAGAAGAGGAGGAGTGTGATGTGGAGGGGTGTAGAAGAGGAGGAGTGTGATGGAGAGAAGTGGAGAGGAGGAGGAGTGTGATGGAGAGGGGTGTAGAAGAGGAGGAGTGTGATGGAGAGAAGTGGAGAGGAGGAGTGTGATGAGGAATGTGAGGAGGAGTGTGATGGAGAGAAGTGGAGGAGAGGAGGAGTGTGATGTGGAGGAGAGGAGGAGTGTGATGGAGAGGGGTGTAGAAGAGGAGGAGTGTGATGGAGAGAAGTGGAGAGGAGGAGTGTGATGGAGAGGGGTGTAGAAGAGGAGGAGTGTGATGGAGAGGGGTGTAGAAGAGGAGGAGTGTGATGGAGAGGGGTGTAGAGGAGGAGTGTGATGGAGAGGGGTGTAGAAGAGGAGGAGTGTGATGGAGAGAAGTGGAGAGGAGGAGTGTGATGGAGAGGGGTGTAGAAGAGGAGGAGTGTGATGGAGAGGGGTGTAGAAGAGGAGGAGTGTGATGGAGAGAAGTGGAGAGGAGGAGTGTGATGAGGAGTGTGAGGAGGAGTGTGATGGAGAGAAGTGGAGGAGAGGAGGAGTGTGATGTGGAGGGGTGTAAAAGAGGAGAAGTGTGATGTGGAGGAGAGGAGGAGTGTGATGGAGGAGAGGGGGATGTGATGTGGAGGAGAGGAGGAGTGTGATGTGGAGGAGTGTGATGGAGAGGAGGAGTGTGATGTGGAGGAGAGGAGGAGTGTGATGGAGGAGGGGTGTAAAAGTGGAGAAGTGTGATGTGGAGGAGAGGAGGAGTGTGATGTGGAGGAGTGTGATGTGGAGGAGAGGAGGAGTGTGATGTGGAGGAGTGTGATGTGGAGGAGAGGAGGAGTGTGATGGAGAGGAGTGTGACGTAGGGAGGTGGAGGCAGCAGGGTGAAGTCACACTGTTATTGGCCCCTGGGATGGGAGGAGAGGACACACATGCACGCACACAACCCCACTATTCATCTCTCTCTCTCTCCCTCTCTCTCTTTCTCTTCCTGACCCCCCCACACACATCCATACCCAGTGATAGGAGTCACACATATGGTGAGCAGGGCAGGGTGTGTTTATGTAGCTGTGAGAGCAGAGATGTAGGTTCTGCTGCATGCCTGAGATGCCTGGGCTGTGACATGCTTGAGGGGTTGGCCTCTGAGACTGGGGTGGCCCCTGTCACCCCAGGGGGGCTCAAAAATATATATTAAAAAAACTACTTTTTGGGCCTCCCGAGTGGCGCAGCTGTCTAAGGCACTGCATCACAGTGCTAGAGGCGTCACTACAGATCTGGGTTTGATCCCAGGCTGTGTCACAACCAGACGTAATCAGGAGTCCCATAGGGCGGCACACAATTGGCCCAGCGTCGTCCAGGTTAGGGGAGGGTTGGGCCGTGGGGGCTTTACTTAGCTCATCGCGCTCTAGCAACTCCTTGTGGCGGGCTGGGCTCCTGCAGGCTGACCACCGTGTTTCCTCGGACACATTGGTGCGGCTGGCTTCTGGGTTAAGCGAGCGGGTGTTAAGAAGCACGGTTTGGCGGGTCATGTTTCTGAGAATACATGACTTGACCTTCGCCTCCCGAGCCCGTTGGGGAGTTGCAGCGATGAGACGAGAGGTAACAGCGCTCACTGTTTCCTCTAGTGGCCACTTTCCATGACATCTCCCGACATCCTCAGACATGGATGAACGTCGAATACTGACTTGTATCGCGGGTGACCTGCCTGCTCCCCTTGGGATGTGACCAGGGTGGCCTCTGTTTCTTATGGTCCCACCAGCTGGATGTTGTCTGGAGACCTACAGGGTTATGGCTATCGTCAGTCTGTCTACCCAGGGTTAGAGCTATCATCCGTCTGTCTACCCAGGGTTAGGGCTATCATCCGTCTGTCTACCCAGGGTTAGAGCTATCATCCATCTGTCTACCCAGGGTTAGGGCTATCATCCGTCTGTCTACCCAGGGTTAGGGCTATCATCAGTCTGTCTACTACTTAAGGGGAGATACGTCTCCTTTCTGCTATTTGACATCACTAGGACAACCTAATTAATCTGTTCTAGACAACCTAATTCATCTGTTCTGGATAACCTAGTTCATCTGTTCTGGACAACCTAGTTCATCTGTTCTGGACAACCTAATTCATCTGTTCTAGAAAACCTAGTTCATCTGTTCTAGTCAAACTACTTCATCTGGTCTAGACAACCTGGTTCATCTGCTATCTCCGTTTCCTTCTGCCCTACAACTTATCTCCGTTTCCTTCTGCCCTACTACTTATCTCCATTTCCTTCTCCCCTACAACTTATCTCCGTTTCCTTCTCTCCTACTACTTATCTCCGTTTCCTTCTCTCCTACTACTTATCTCCGTTTCCTTCTCTCCTACAACTTATCTCCGTTTCCTTCTCCGCTACTACTTATCTCCGTTTCCTTCTCCCCTACTACTTATCTCCGTTTCCTTCTCTCCTACTACTTATCTCCGTTTCCTTCTCTCCTACTACTTATCTCCGTTTCCTTCTGCCCTACTACTTATCTCCGTTTCCTTCTCTCCTACTACTTATCTCCGTTTCCTTCTCTCCTACTACTTATCTCCGTTTCCTTCTCTCCTACTACTTATCTCCGTTTCCTTCTGCCCTACTACTTATCTCCGTTTCCTTCTCCCCTACAACTTATCTCCGTTTCCTTCTCTCCTACTACTTATCTCCGTTTCCTTCTCCCCTACAACTTATCTCCGTTTCCTTCTCTCCTACAACTTCTCTCCGTTTCCTTCTCTCCTAATACTTATCTCCGTTTCCTTCTCTCCTACTACTTATCTCCGTTTCCTTCTCTCCTACTACTTATCTCCGTTTCCTTCTCCCCTACTACTTATCTCCGTTTCCTTCTCCGCTACTACTTATCTCCGTTTCCTTCTCCGCTACTACTTATCTCCGTTTCCTTCTCCCCTACTACTTATCTCCGTTTCCTTCTCTCCTACTACTTATCTCCGTTTCCTTCTGCCCTACTACTTATCTCCGTTTCCTTCTGCCCTACTACTTATCTCCGTTTCCTTCTCTCCTACTACTTATCTCCGTTTCCTTCTCTCCTACTACTTATCTCTGTTTCCTTCTCTCATTGATAGCTGCTTTGGCATCATGACACATGTGATTTAGTATGTCCAGACACATGGACTGTATGTGGATCTTTATCATGTCACTCTTGCTTAAAGACCAGACATTCTCTTTGGACAATAAAGGGTTGATTTATTACTAATCTTTCCCTGTTTGCACATGTAAATACTGTACGAGGCCTCTTACCAACATACAGTACAAGGCCTCTCACAAATGTACAGGAGTGTACAAGGCCTCTCACAAACATACAGTACGAGGCCTCTCACAAACATACAGTACGAGGCCTCTCACAAACATACAGTACGAGGCCTCTCACAAACATACAGTACGAGGCCTCTCACAAACATACAGTACAGTACGAGGCCTCTCGCAAACATACAGTACAGTACGAGGCCTCTCACAAACATACAGTACGAGGCCTCTTACAAACATACAGTACAAGGCATCTCACAAACATACAGTACAAGGCATCTCACAAACATACAGTACGAGGCCTCTCACAAATGTACAGGAGTGTACGAGGCATCTCACAAACACAGTACAAGGCATCTCACAAATGTACAGGAGTGTACGAGGCCTCTCACCAACGTACAGTACAGTATTCCCACTCCCAGATACGCACCATTTTTACATGTACATTTTAGCAGACACTCTAATCCAGAGAGACTTACAGTAGTGATTTTCATATACATTTGACTATTTGTTCATACTGGTCCCCGTGGGAATCAAACCCCCCACCCTGGCGTTGCATGTGCCATGCTCTACCAACTGATCCACACAGGACCCCCCCACCCTGGCGTTGCATGTGCCATGCTCTACCAACTGATCCACACGGGACCCACCACCCTGGCGTTGCATGTGCCATGCTCTACCAACTGAGCCACACGGGACCCACCCACCCTGGCGTTGCATGTGCCATGCTCTACCAACTGATCCACACGGGACCCCCCCACCCTGGCGTTGCATGTGCCATGCTCTACCAACTGATCCACACGGGACCCCCCCACCCTGGCGTTGCATGTGCCATGCTCTACCAACTGATCCACACAGGACCCACCACCCTGGCGTTGCATGTGCCATGCTCTACCAACTGAGCCACACGGGACCCACCACCCTGGCGTTGCATGTGCCATGCTCTACCAACTGAGCCACACGGGACCCCCCCACCCTGGCGTTGCATGTGCCATGCTCTACCAACTGATCCACACAGGACCCACCACCCTGGCGTTGCATGTGCCATGCTCTACCAACTGAGCCACACGGGACCCCCCCACCCTGGCGTTGCATGTGCCATGCTCTACCAACTGATCCACACGGGACCCACCACCCTGGCGTTGCATGTGCCATGCTCTACCAACTGATCCACACAGGACCCACCACCCTGGCGTTGCATGTGCCATGCTCTACCAACTGATCCACACAGGACCCACCACCCTGGCGTTGCATGTGCCATGCTCTACCAACTGAGCCACACGGGACCATGTGTGTATATTTGGTCTTAGACACTGAATGTGTAGCAGACCCTGGGAAAATCTGTCTGGATGGCATTCAGATCTTCCTTCTCTCACCCCAACCTCAAACACACACACACACACCTCTCTCAGCAAAATCTCAGCAAAATACAGCAGAAACTGTATGTTTTGGAGCCATAAAACGGCACCCACAAACTCTGCAGGCAGCCAAGACAAAATAGGATCTGCTATGGGTGGGGGGGATTTTGGGGAGTGGGTCAGTTAGGTCTAGTATGGAAGAAGAGAATTACACTCTAGGGAATGTAACATGCGTGTCTGTGTGCATGCATGTAGGAGGGGAAGAGAGGGAACAACAGCCAGGCTAAAAACAGTTGTAAACAATCAATCATTCTGTTCCTGGTTCTCTCTCCCATCCCCCACCTCCAACTCCAATCCCTCTCTCCTTCCTTCCTTCCCTCCATCCCTCTCCTCCCTTCCTTCCTTCCCTTCCTACCTCCTTCCGCCCTCTCTCACTCCTTTCCCAGTTCTTTTTACCAGCAGGTTGCTTAATGCTTTCCAGATTTTCGCATGCGGTCGCCCTGGAAGCATTGCAAGGCTACGTCCAAAATAACACCCTAGTCCCTATTTGGTGCACTACTTTTGAGCAGGGCCCATAGGAACTCAGCCCAAGTCTGATCATGGAATTTGGCAAAAAGGCTGTTGTGTCCCGCCAGGGGTTACATAGGGGAACTCACTGGAAGGCTGTGATCACCCCCTAGTGGTGGAAAGAGAGAATAACAGTTCAGGGAGTGATGAAAAAAATGGCAATGAACATTTTCCCCATGTACTTTTAAAGTTGGATGTCTAACACTACAAATATGTCAACGTTGCAATTATAACCACATTTCCTGAGATCAGTCTGTCCCCCAAGAAGAGATTATAGCCTAAGCTGAATTACATAATAACCAATGCCAAAGACTTAAAATGTTTGTAACAGTTTGTGCATTGAAACAAACAGATGTCATCAGAGAGAAAAACAGTCAAACAACTCTAACATCCTGTAGACTGACCTAACGTTTCCATTGTTCCAGACACACCCCTATCCATGTCTTTCCTCCAGAGTCCACTAGGTGGCAGAAGACAACAGTCAGAGAGGGAGGCTAAGGCCTGGGTGGAAGTTTATTTTTAACCTTTAACTAGGCAAGTCAGTTAAGAACACATTCTTATTTACAATGACGGCGCAGCCTGGCCAAACCCGGATGACGCTGGGCCAATTGTGCGCCACCCTATGGGATTCCCAATCACAGCCGGTTGTGATACAGCCTGGAATCGAACCAGGTCTGTAGTGACACCTCTTGCACTGAGATGCAGTGCCTTAGTCCGCTGCGCCACTCAGGAGCGTGTAGAGGCTGGAGGTTGATTTGGAATGATGATTTGGAATGATGATGATAATGATGGAATGTGAATTCAGTGACTTGGAGAACACCTGCAGAAATACGGACACAAAAAGATGGTGAGAATTTCGAATTGCATGTATCTGCATCACAGGTGGCTGGTGGCACCTTAATTGGGCAGGACAGGCTCAAAGTAACGGCTGGAACAGAATCCTCCCCTCACCTCCCCTCACCAGCCTCCTGTGATCTGCATGCCCATACAGACATACAGTAAACCAAAATGGCCTAAACACACATACAGTAACCACTAATGGTTTATATACAGTCAGACAGAACAAGGATCAATTAAGGCACTCCGTTTTGTATTGATCGCCATCATCAATAACCATAATCAATACTAAATGTTTTAACTCAGGCCATCAGGATAATGGAAGTGTTCCAAAGGGCACCCTGTTCCCTATTTGACCAGGCCCCAAAAGTAGTGTACTATGTAGGGAATAGGGAGCTATTTGGAACAGAGTCCTAGCAGTGGAGGAATGACCCCAAAAAAATCACTGAACCTCCTCATTGTTAGACTGTAGGGAAGGTGTTATTTTCTTTGAAGGCTTAATTTTATTTTCTGTAAACATTGAGATGGTTTGCTTTACCAAAAAGCTGTAATTTGGTCTCATCTGTCCACAGGACATTCTCCAAGAATGATTTTTGCATGTTCACATGTGTTTTGGCAAATTGAAGTCAGTCTTTCTTATGTCTTTCTCTCAGCAGTGGGGTCCTTCTGGGTCTCCTACCATATAACTTCCTTCATTGAGTTGGTGACGGATGGTGTGAGTTGAAACTTTCGTACCTTCTGTCTGAAGGTCAGCTTGAATCTGTGTGGCAGTTGATCGAGGTGCAATCTCCACCATTCTAACAATCCTTCGTTGCAATCTTCCATCAAATTCTCTTGCGGCCACATCCAGGTAGGTTGGCGACAGTGGCATGGGCCTTAAACTTCTTGATAACATTACGTGTGGTAGAAACAGGAATGTCAAGGTATCTGGAGATGGACTTGTAGCCTTGATTGTCCATGCTTGGCTACAATCTTGTCTGACCTTGAATAACTCAGTTTTTTTTCTTTTCTCCATGCTCATTGCGGGAAAACACAGTGACAACTAAACAGGAGAATGAGGCCGTTTCTCTAATCAAACTGGTTGAATGAGTGATTTTTATATCGAAGGCACCTGCAACTCACCAAAGGTGAGTTCAATTCAAAAGTAAAGGAGAATCACCTGCTTGAAATCTAATTACTTCTGGAAGGTGCAAATAATATTGTCTGGGACATTTTAGGATATATTTGTGGAATAAGCTAACATTTACTCAATTACTTAGATTTTTTTGTTTTGTTCAACTGCAAACCAAATACATACATATGTGGATAGCAGAATACTTTTTTTTATTATTTTCAACAGTATTCTGGAAGAAATTGTGCATTATTTGAAAAAAGTGCAAGGGTGCCAATATTTTTGGCCACGACCGTATGCCTGAGTGTAGAATTGAATAGATTTAAAAACATTTTTTTAACCCCTTTTCCCCCCCAATTTCGTGGTATCCAATTGGTAGTAGTTATGGTCTTGTCTCATCGCTGCAACTCCCGTACGGATTCGAGAGAGGTGAAGGTCGAGAGCCATGCGTCCTTCGAAACACGATCCAACCAAGCCACACTGCTTCTTGACACAATGCACATCCATCCCGGAAGCCAGCCGCACCAATGTGTCGGAGGAAACACCGTACACCTGGCGACCTGGTCAGTGTGCACTGCGCCCGGCCCACCACAGGAGTCGCTAGTGCGCGATGAGACAAGGATATCCCTGCCGGCCAAACCCTCCCTAACCCGGACGACGCTGGGCCAATTGTGCGCCGCCCCCTGGGCCTCCCGGTCGCGGCCAGATGCGACAGAGCCTAGGCTCGAACCCAGAATCTCTGGTGGCACAGCTAGTACTGCGATGCAGTGTGTTAGACCACTGAGACAGAGCCTGGTCTCTAACCCAGGATTTCTAGTGGCACTGATAGCACTGCGATGCAGTGTGTTAGACCACTGAGACAGAGCCTGGACTCTAACCCAGGATCTCTGGTGGCACAGCTAGCACTGCGACGCAGTGCCTTAGACCACTGAGACAGAGCCTGGTCTCTAACCCAGGATCTCTAGTGGCACAGATAGCACTGCGATGCAGTGTGTTAGACCACTGAGACAGAGCCTGGACTCTAACCCAGGATCTCTGGTGGCACAGCTAGCACTGCGATGCAGTGTGTTAGACCACTGAGACAGAGCCTGGTCTCTAACCCAGGATCTCTGGTGGCACAGATAGCACTGCGATGCAGTGTGTTAGACCACTGAGACAGAGCCTGGACTCTAACCCAGGATCTCTGGTGGCACAGCTAGCACTGCGATGCAGTGCCTTAGACCACTGCGCCACCCGGAAGGCTGAATTGAATTTTTGAGCCTCAGAAACTTATCACAGGCTTACACA
The DNA here is from genome assembly GCF_901001165.1 of Salmo trutta. NCBI lineage: Eukaryota > Metazoa > Chordata > Actinopteri > Salmoniformes > Salmonidae > Salmo > Salmo trutta. The sequence continues at coordinate 76,560,363 of NC_042957.1, read as the reverse complement.
ACACACACATTGCAAAACACACAAACATCTGATCACTAAAACCTTTCCATACACAAACATCTGATCACTAAAACCTTTCCATACACAAACTGGCAGGGAAAGGGGAATCCAGAAAAAGGTGACTGGTTGTCTATCGGGGCCTCTGTGTACAGATAAATAAAATAAATAAAAATTTCAAACTAGTTGTCTATCAGGGCAGAGCCTCCATGAACAGATACATCAAACTGGTTGTCTGTCAGGGCAGAGCCTCCATGAACCAAATCAAAGTTTATTTGTCACGTGCGCCGAATACAACAGATGTAAACCTTCACATTACAGTGAAAAGCTTACTTACAGGCTCTAACCAATAGTGCATAAAAGGTATTAGGTGAACAATAGGTAAGTAAATAAATAAAACAACAGTAAAAAGACAGGCTATATACAGTAGCGAGGCTACATACAGACACCGGTTAGTCAGGCTGATTGAGGAAGTATGTAGATATGGTTAAAGTGACTATGCATATATGATGAACAGAGAGTAGCTGTAACGTAAAAGAGGGGTTGGCGGGTGGTGGGTGGAGGGACACAATTTAGTTAGCCAATGTGCGGGAGCACTGGTTGGTCGGCCCAATTGAGGTAGTATGTACATATGTACATGAATGTATAGTTAAAGTGACTATGCATATATGATAAACAGAGAGTAGCAGCAGCGTAAAAGAGGGGTTGGGTGGGGGGGGGGGGGGCACACAATGCAAATAGTCCAGGTAGCCATCTGATTACATGTTCAGGAGTATTATGGCTTGGGGGTAAAAACTGTTGAGAAGCCTTTTTGTCCTAGACTTGGCACTCTGGTACCGCTTGCCATGCGGTAGTAGAGAGAACAGTCTATGACTGGGGCGGCTGGGGTCTTTGGCAATTTTTAGGGCCTTCCTCTGACACCGCCTGGTGTAGAGGTCCTGGATGGCAGGGAGCTTGACCCCAGTGATGTACTGGGCCGTATGCACTACCCTCTGTAGTGCCTTGCGGTTGGAGGCAGAGCAGTTGCCGTACCAGGCAGTGATGCAACCAGTCAGGATGCTCTCGATGTTGCAGCTATAGAACCTTTTGAGGATCTCAGGACCCATGCAAAATCTTTTACGTTTCCTGAGGGGGAACAGGCTTTGTTGTGCCCTCTTCACGACTGTCTTTGTGTGTTTGGACCATTCTAGTTTGTTGGTGATGTGGACACCAAGGAACTTGAAGCTCTCAACCTGCCCCACTACAGCCCCATCCATGAGAATGGGGGCGTACTCGGTCCTCCTTTTCCTGTAGTCCACAATCATCTCCTAAATCTTGGTTACGTTGAGGGATAGGTTGTTATTCTGGCACCACCCGGCCAGGTCTCTGACCTCCTCTCTATAGGCTGTCTCGTCGTTGATCAGGCCTACCACTGTTGTGTCGTCTGCAAACTTAATGGTGTTGGAGTCGTGCCTGGCCATGCAGTCGTGGGTGAACAGGGAGTACAAGAGGGGACTGAGCACGCACCCCTGGGGGGCTCTAGTGTTAAGGATCAGCATGGCAGATGTGTTGCCACCTACCCTCACCACCTGGGGGCGGCCCGTCAGGAAGTCCAGGATCCAGTTGCAGAGGGAGGTTTTTAGTCCCAGGATCCTTAGCTTAGTGATGAGCTTTGAGGGTACTATGGTCTTAACGCTGAGCTGTAGTCAATGAATAGCATTCTCACATAAGTGTTCCTTTTGTCCAGGTGGGAAAGGGCAGTGTGGAGTGCAAATAGAGATTGCATCATCTGTGGATCTGTTTGGGCAGTATGCAAATTGGAGTGGGTCTAGGGTTTCTGGGGAAATGGTGTTGATGTGAGCCATTTCCAGCCTTTCAAAGCACTTCATGGCTACAGACGTGAGTGCTACGGGTCTGTAGTCATTTAGGCAGGTTGCCTTTGTGTTCTTGGGCACAGGGTCTATGGTGGTCTGCATGAAACATGTTGGTATTACAGACTCAATCAGGGACATGATGAAAATGTCAGTGAAGACACCTGCCAGTTGGTCAGCACATGCCCGGAGCACACGTCCTGGTAATCAGTCTGGCCCCGCAGCCTTGTGTATGTTGACCTGTTTAATGGTCTTACTCACGTCGGCTATGGAGAGCGTGATCACACAGTCATCCGGAACAGCTGATGCTCTTATGCATGCCTCAGTGTTGCTTGCCTCAAAGCGAGCATAGAAGTAGTTTAGCTCGTCTGGTAAGCTTGTGTCACTGGGCAGCTCGCAGCTGTGCTTCCCTTTGTAGTCTGTAATAGTTTGCAAGCCCTGCCTCATAAGACGAGCATCGGAGCTGGTGTAGCATGATTCAATCTTAGCCCTGTATTGACGCTTTGCCTGTTTGATGGTTCGTCGCAGGGCATAGCAGGATTTCTTATAAGCTTCCGGATTAGAGTTCCGCACCTTGAAAGCGGAAGCTCTGCCCTTTAGCTCAGTGCGAATGTTGCCTATAATCCATGGCTTCTGGTTGGGGTATGTACGTACAGTCACTGTGGGGACAACGTCCTCAATGCACTTATTGATAAAGCCAGTGACTGATGTGGTGTACTCCTCAATGCCATCGGAAGATTCCCAGAACATGTTCCAGTCTGTGATAGCAAAACAGTCCTGTAGTTTAGCATCTGCTTCATCTGACCACTTTTTTATAGACCGAGTCACTGTTGCTTCCTGCTTTAATTTTTGCTTGTAAGCAGGAATCAGGAGGATAGAGTTGTGGTCGGATTTCCCAAATGGAGGGCGAGGGAGAGCTTTGTACGCTTCTCTATGTGTGTGGAGTACAGGTGATCTAGAACTTTTTTCCTTCTGGTTGCACATTTAACATTGGTAGAACAAATTTGGTAGAACTGATTTAAGTTTCCCTGCATTAAAGTCTCCGGCCACTAGGAGCGCCGCCTCTGGGTGAGTGGTTTCCTGTTTGCTTATTTCCTTATACAGCTGACTGAGTGCGGTCTTAGTGCCAGCATCTGTCTGTGGTGGTAAATAAACAGCCACGAAAAGTATTGCTGAAAACTCTCTAGGCAAGAAGTGTGGCCTGCAATTTATCACAATATTCTCTACTTCAGGCTAGCAAAATCTAGAGAGACTTCCTCAGATTTCGTACACCAGCTGTTTACAAATATGCACAGACCGCCGCCCCTCGTCTTACCAGAGTGTGCTGTTCTATCTTGCCGGTGCAGCGTATATCCCGCTAGTTGAATTTCCATGTCGTCATTCAGCCACGATTCTGTGAAACATAACATAGGATATTACAGTTGTTGATATCCTGTTGGTAGGATATTCGTGATCGTACCTCGTCTCATTTATTGTCCAATGATTACATGTTGGCGAGTAATATTGACGCTAACGGCAGCATTCCCACTCGCCTTCTGCAGGTCCTCACTAGGCATCCAACTCTGTGTCCCAGATGCATCTGTTTCTTCCTCTTGCAAATAACGGGGAAGTTGGCCCTATTGGGTGTTTGGAGAATGTCCTGTGCGTCTTGCTTGTTGAAGAAAAAATCTTGTCCAATCCGAGGTGAATGATCGCTGTCCTGATATCCAGAAGCTCTTTTTTTGCCGTTAGATACGGTTGTAGAAACATTATGTACAAAATAAGTAAAAAATAACGTGAAAAAAACACATAATAGCACAATTGGTTGGACGCCCGTAAAACTGCTGCCATTTCTTCCAGCGCAATCAAACTGGTTGTCGATCAGGGCAGAGCCTCCATGAACAGATACATCAAACTGGTTGTCGATCAGAGCCTCCATGAACAGATACATCAAACTGGTTGTCGATCAGGGCACAGCCTCCATGAACAGATTCAGTACAGCCATGTTGACAGTAGGACCCTCCTCCATCCTCCCCAAGGCCCCAGCTGAGTTCACCCAGCCCTCAGAGCAGCAGCCTAACAAACAGCCGTCACATCAGATCTGTGTTCATCCATCCAGCCAGCCACCCCCGGCAGGGAACAGGAGGTAGGACAAAGAGATTCCCAGTCCCGGTCTCCATGACTGCCTGCTCCTTCGACCCCTCCCCCATTACTGATCCTCCAGAATCATCGTTATTAGACAACTACATTTACATGTACCATGAATTTAACCTGCAGAAATGGTGCTGATCACAAACAGACCGAACATATAAACAAAGTACTGTCCTCTTCCCTCTGGTCCTTCCCCTGCCCTCCTCCCTCTGGTCCTACCCCAGGGCCTGTCCTCCTTCCTCTGGTCCTACCCCAGGGCCTGTCCTCCTCCCTCTGGTCCTACCCCAGGGCCTGTCCTCCTCCCTCTGGTCCTACCCCAGGGCCTGTCCTCCTCCCTCTGGTCCTACCCCAGGGCCTGTCCTCCTCCCTCTGGTCCTACCCCAGGGCCTGTCCTCCTCCCTCTGGTCCTACCCCAGGGCCTGTCCTCCTCCCTCTGGTCCTACCCCAGGGCCTGTCCTCCTCCCTCTGGTCCATGGTCCAGCCCAAGTCAACACTGATGCTTTTAGTATGTTAGCTGAGACATGTACAGTACATGTAACTGTCTGTCAGTGGCTGACAAGGGGATGCTACTCTTCAAGAACCAATACAATCAAATGAAGACATAAGGGTCGAAACATTGACAAAGCACCTGCGAGAATAGGCTGCGTTTACACCAGGCAGACCTATTCTGATCCTTCACCCAATTATTGGCAAAAGAGCTGATCCGATTGGTCAAAAGACAAATTAGTGGAAAAAAAAGATCAGAATTGAGCTGCCAGTGTAAGCACAGCCTTAGAGACTTTGTTTACCTTTTGTAGAACATATTATTTGATCCCGTAAGCATCTGCTTCAAAACACGGCAGGTGAATACAGTACGTCAGAAAGCAAACACAGCAACATGACTCTAAAACATACCAGACGGGTGGAGTAATGATGGTCAGCTTGGATTTTATTACAAAATAGAGCACTTATTTGGGAGAGTAAGGAGAGCGTGTAAACATACATTATTCATACAAAGACAAAGAATAGCAAGAGATAAAATTCAGCTTCAACACAAATATACATAGGCAATAGCAACAGAATCCTCCATTTTGCTTTCATTGCAGCCTCATGATTTTAAACATGGGTAATTGTGAATATTTGACTGTTAGTGTTAAAGTGGAGAGAGAACTGTGAATATAGCCTCATCAACCAGACTACTATGACTATACTGTAACAAATAAATTCTGTTTTTCCATTTTCTTTTCTAGGAGATAAAATGTTGAAACAATTACAGTATTTATTTCTGGCTCGACTGAAATCAGAGAGGGAGCCTTTAATAACTGATAAAAAAGTACAATGATTAAAAGAAGCAGAGCCAGAATATTTGACCTTTAACTGGATATCTACAGTGATTAACCAATCAAGGAGGAAGGACCAGAAGTCTTTGCAGGCTCTCATAACTTTGAGCTTCATATCCAAAGTTATGTGATTATATTACTGATGCACATTGGTCAGTCTTAGGATTCGTCCAAAATGGCACCCTATTCCCTTTACAGTACACTACTGCTGGTCCCTAGTGCACTATATAGGGAATATGGTGCCATTTGGGATGAATGGACCCTGGTTATTCCCTATGGACCCTGGTAAAAAGTAGGTCACTATATAGGAAATATGGTGCGCTTTGGGACGTAGACAGAGTTATGACTGAGAATTAATATAGACGTCACTATTAAGATACCTGAAATAACATCTGTTCACTGGCATATTCACTCACTGCTGCCCACACTAGGAAAATGACAAATCTCACACAGTGTAAAAAAGTAACAGTCAGCCACCTTAATGCATCCGTGTACAGATAGATACCTGTGAAGCAGTCTTCTTCTTCAATAATGCTTTTCTTTCTGAAGCAAGAGACACACATTTATACACAGGGGCGAATCTTTGGTTTTAGAAATGGGGGGGAACACATCAACATTTTTTTATCCAGTCAGATAAACACTCCAAACAGCCTACCCAACCTCTCGGAGGCATCCGCATGGTCCTAAAGCACACCGTTGCCACATTTAGTGTCACATTCCAATGATAAAACTGGGGGGGTCAAAAATACAATTTCAGAATGTGGGGGGACATGTCCCCCCTGTCTCCAGTGAAAGTTGCGCCCCTGTTTATACACGTCTTTCATTAACACTTCCTGTAATTAAATACTAATTTTAAAAACAGATATTCTCTGTCTGTATGTCCAGATACAAAGCATCATCAACATGTTACAGACCACCACACAGTTAGTGTCTGGTTTAACAGAGCAGAGCTTGCTGATGCGTCGATGTGGTTCAACAAAACATAAGGCTATAATTACCAGCCAGGATCGTATTTAGGTGGAACATTTTTTGTATTTTTTTTTTTTAATTGAGAGATTCTACCTGAACGTCTCCAATAACAACACAAATGTTCATTTTCTATTGCAAAACATTTTGCTACGGTGTGCCCTAATGAACACTAAAAAGGTCCAGTTCAATAGTGAGACAGCTGGACCGTCCTAGTGGGGGCCCTAGAGGTGAGTGAGAACAGCATCCCAAATGGCACCCTATATAGTGCACTGTCTTGGACCCGGGCCTACAGGACCCAATGTAGGGAACAGGGTGCCATTTGGGATGCAACGGACATGTTGATGCAGCCAGGCCAGGTGCACTAGACTACTGCAGCTATGAACAGTTTCTAACTCTCTTTTTAAGTGGGGAAGGAAGGAAGTGGTTAGCTGTTATCAGACACTCTGTAGCCTGTTAGCTCTGACATGATTGCAGAACCTGACTAACACACACTTGCAGAAAAAATTTCATTGCAGGGAAATATAGACAAATAATAGGCAAATAGATCAAAGAATTTGCATCCGAATTTCACAAAACTGATCTAACCTGATCTGCAGGTGGAGAAAGAGGAACACAAACACCTCTTCAGTTTGGTGTACACACACTTCTCTCTGCTCTAAACGTCCTGCTGTAACCAGTGTTTGATCATCGCCACAGGCCCTATGCTTCCATCAGTCTGCTTTACGACCCTCCTAACGCTAGTTTATCAACAGCATCAGGCTGGGAGAGTTAAGGCTAATCTTTCAATGCTAGGTAAACAGGGGAAAATCTCCTCCCGCCCATGTTATACAGTGCACTTTATTACAGGAAATGACAAGAGGTTGAGGCACAAACACCAACCAACAAATAGGTGACTTGTGTAACATGTCACAGCAACGAACGTGTGTAACGTCACAGCAACGAACGTGTGTAACATGTCACAGATTATGTGAGGAAAATGTTAGAATGTGAAACAGAACTGGTGTTGATGTAACAATGAACTAACTAGATGATCTATCGTTCTGACAGGTAGCAGGGTCTAGTGAAATGAAATGAGAGGTTGACTGTGTGATATTAGGTTGCTTCTTGTTTAAATATTTTCCGTCTGGACTTTAATGATTTGTATGTTCATTTCATTCACTAGAGCTAGCAGGCTCTAGTCACGATGTTATAGCTAGCAGGCTCTAGTCAAGATGCTATAGCTAGCAGGCTCTAGTCAAGATGCTATAGCTAGCAGGCTCTAGTCAAGATGCTATAGCTAGCAGGCTCTAGTCAAGATGCTATAGCTAGCAGGCTCTAGTCAAGATGCTATAGCTAGCAGGCTCTAGTCAAGATGCTATAGCTAGCAGGCTCTAGTCAAGATGCTATAGCTAGCAGGCTCTAGTCAAGATGCTATAGCTAGCAGGCTCTAGTCAAGATGCTATAGCTAGCAGGCTCTAGTCAAGATGCTATAGCTAGCAGGCTCTAGTCAAGATGCTATACACTACTGTTCAAAAGTTTAATGGAATATCTACATAGGCGTACAGAGGCCCATTATCAGCAACCATCACTCCTGTGTTCCAATGGCACGTTTTGTTAGCTAATCCAAGTTTATAATAAAAAAAAATCAAATTGATCATTAGAAAACCCTTTTGCAATTATGTTAGCACAGCTGAAAACTGTTGTTCTGATTAAAGAAGCAATAAAACTGGCCTTCTTTAGACTAGTTGAGTATCTGGAGCATCAGCACTTGTGGGTTCGATTACAGGCTCAAAATGGCCAGAAACAAAGGACTTTCTTCTGAAACTCGTCAGTCTAGGGCCATGCGAGAAATTGCCAAGAAACTGAAGATCTCGTACAACGCTGTGTACTACTCCCTTCACAGAACAGCGCAAACAGGCGCTAACCAGAATAGAAAGAGGAGTGGGAGGCCCCAGTGCACAACTGAGCAAGAGGACAAGTACATTAGAGTGTCTAGTTTGAGAAACAGACGCCTCACACGTCCTCAACTGGCAGATTCATTAAATAGTACCCGCAAAACACCAGTCTCAATATCAACAGTGAAGAGGCGACTCCGGGATGCTGGCCTTCTAGGCAGAGTTGTTAAAGAAAAAGCCATATCTCAAACTTGCCAATAAAAAGAAAAGATTGGCAAAAGAACAGACACTGGACAGAGGAAGATTGGAAAAAAGTGTTATGGACAGACTAATCTAAGTTTGAGGTGTTCGGATCACAAAGAACATTCGTGAAATGCAGAAAAAAAATGAAAAGATGCTGGAGGAGTGCTTGACGCCACCTGTCAAGCATGTGGTGGAGGCAATGTGATGGTCGGGGGTGTTTTGGTGGTGGTAAAGTGGGAGATTTGTTCAGGGTAAAGGGATCTTGAAGAAGGAAGGCTTTCACTCCATTTTGCAACGCCATACCTTGTGGACAGCACTTAATTGGAGCCAATTTCCTCCTACAACAGGACAATGACCCAAAGCACAGCTCCAAACTATGTAAGAACTATTTAGGGAAGAAGCAGTCAGCTGGTATTCTGTCTATAATGGAGTGGCCAGCACAGTCACCGGATCTCAACCCTATTGAGCTGTTGTGGGAGCAGCTTGACCGTATGGTACGTAAGAAGTGCCCATCAAGCCAATCCAATTTGTGGGAGGTGCTTCAGGAAGCATGAGGTGAAATCTCTTCAGATTACCTCAACAAATTGACAACTAGAATGCCAAAGGTCTGCAAGGTTGTAATTGCTGCAAATTGAGGATTATTTGACGAAAGCAAAGGATGAAAGACACTTATTTCAATTAAAAATCATTATTTATAACCTTGTCAACGTCTTGACTATATTTCCTATTCATTTTGCAACTCATTTCAGGTATGTTTTAATGGAAAACAAGGACATTTCTAAGTGACCCCAAACTTTTGAACAGTAGTGTAGCTAGCAGGCTCTAGTCACAATGTTGTAGCTAGCAGGCTCTAGTCACAATGTTATAGCTGGCAGGCTCTAGTCACAATGTTATAGCTGGCAGGCTCTAGTCACAATGTTGTAGCTGGCAGGCTCTAGTCACAATGTTGTAGCTGGCAGGCTCTAGTCACGATGTTATAGCTAGCAGGCTCTAGTCATGATGTTGTAGCTGGCAGGCTCTAGTCACAATGTTGTAGCTGGCAGGCTCTGGCAGGCTCTAGTCACAATGTTGTAGCTGGCAGGCTCTAGTCACAATGTTATAGCTAGCAGGCTCTAGTCACAATGTTATAGCTGGCAGGCTCTAGTCAATGTTATAGCTAGCAGGCTCTAGTCACGATGTTTTGGCTGGCAGGCTCTAGTCACAATGTTATAGCTGGCAGGCTCTAGTCACGATGTGATGGGTAGCAGGCTCTAGTAAAGATTCTCTACCAGGCTCTAGCATGGAAAAAGCCTCATCACAGCTGGTGGAGTGATGCACACAACACAAGCCTTTTATAGTGACAGACAGGCAGCCAGGTCCCCATCACCGCGGTAACGGTAGCTCGCTGTTCCGGCCAGACCACTTGATTACACCAACACAGTTCCAACTTAACAGGCAGATAGGAGCACAGTACAAGAGAGGAGCTGCATCATATGAAATGGCACAGATTATCAATGAAGAAAAGCCCGTATTATTATGACACATGTAAGGGGAATGAATAGCACTGGACAGAGGATTAATAAAGTCATGTTGTTTATCAAAATGATATTATCTTAAGTGTCTCTGCTAAATTCATGAGTTCACACACTTGGACTTCTCTTCCATGTCAGTTCTCTCAGTGTACAGACAGACAGACAGTAGCTGTAATGTGGTGTGTGTGAGGGAGAAGTTAGCAAGCTGTTCATCCAGAAGGAGCCAGTGTCCTACAGACTGTTTTTCCCTTTCCCCCTAAAGCAGGATCCCAGTCCACAGATCCCAGTCCACATGACTATGTCCAGATGTTTGTATTCTCACAGGAAGGACAGAGGAAGCAGTAGCAGTTTCTTCTATTTAATTCAACACGTCATCCACACTACCAGAGGAGGTGCTGTACTATAACCCTTCTATCCAGACTAGACAGAGTAGAGTTTCATCCACTGTATTAGTTTGTTGTTGTATCAACATGTCATTCACTCTACCAGAGGTACTGCTACTGCACTGTGATCCATATCCACCCAGTATAGACTGTACATCACTGTCATAATATATGTGCCTTTATAGAGTAGTTTCATCCATAGTAGTAATTCATTCATTCCTGTATCAACTCAACACGTCGTCCACAACATCCTGTAAGCCATCCAGTCTATACGTCTCTGTTGTGATGTGGGACTTTATACTGTACTGAATCTATCCATCTGCACTCATCCATATCCATCCAGCATAGAATCTATCCATCTGCACTCATCCATATCCATCCAGCATAGAATCTATCCATCTGTACTCATCCATATCCACTCAGTATAGAATCTATCCATCTGTATTAATCCACACTTATGCGCTCCGTATATGTTTGAGCTTGTACGTCTTGTTTCATACACGGATCTCATCATCCTCGTCCTCCAAGAAGGAAGAAAACTTTCCCAGCTCCTCCTCCTCAGGTGGGGCGCTGAAAGTGGCGCTGTCCGTATCCCCCCCGTGGAGCTGTCCGGCTGGTTTCTCCTGCTCCACGTGGGCGGAGCCAGAGGCGGAGCTGGCCACAGAACAGGTATCTAATTGGTGCTGCAGGTGTTTAGGGCGGGGCTCTGGGGTGTACTCTGGGGTGTAGGGTGCTCCCTCGTCCTCTCCCACCTCAGGTTCTACAGAGCTGGTTGGACTCACAGGTACAGGGACCGCCTCCTCCTGCAGCTGCAGTAGCTCAGCTTCTGGTTCCTCTTCTCCCTCCTCTCCTCCCACCTCCCTCCCCAGGAGTAGTGTAGGAGAGGCCCGTCCCTCACTGCTCTTCCCCTCCTCGTATCCCAGATCATCATCCTCCTTCTCCATCACCCCCAGGATGTCCCCCAACATGGAGGGCCCAAGGTCGATGTGGAACGACATGACCGACACAGCGCGCTTCATCCCCCCTCCGTAGTACCCGCGGCTGGGGCTTGGCAGGTCAGTCAGCTCCCCAAAGCTCCTCTCATCCAGCTCCAGAGAGCGTGCCCCAGCAGCGGCCCCATTAGACGGCCTGGTACCTCCACCTCCATCCTGCTCATTCAGTTGTTTCAGTGGGCTGGACGAGAGGCTCTTAGGCACCCTGTGTCCTCCATCAACATGGTCACCGTTTTCATCATTGAGGAAGGGGAGTGACATGGCGTTCTTCACGAAGGTGGGCGAGCCACCGGGTGGTGCTAGCGAGCAGTCTCTCTGGTCCACTCTGGTGACGGACTGGGAGCGTTTGCTGCTGCGGAAGGTTCTGGATAAAAGCCCCGGGCGGGGGGAGTGGGGATGGGCCTGGGGTTTGGCCTGGTGGGGGGCCTCCCCGGAGTGGGTGGAGAGGAAAGAGGTGTCCCCGAAGGCGTCCCCGCTGCGCCCCACGTGCATGGTGTGGCGGAAGTCCCCCAGGGGAGCACTGATCATCTCCCGGGTCAGGTCCACACGGGAGCGGCGCTGTTTGGTCTGGGACGAACCAGACACCAGCTGCTTTAGGATGGGCATGGTTGCTGGTTGAGGTCACACACTCACAGAGTCTGTCACACAGACACACACAGTCAGTCAGTCAGTCAGTCAGTCAGTCAGTCAGTCAGTAGCCCAGAAGGACAGATCTCTCTCTTTGTAAGGAGTTCAAAGATAGAAGTGTTTGGGAAGTCTTCAAGGTAGATCCGTGTCACACTCATTGCAGTCCCCAGAAACAATAACACATGTCTTCAGTTCCAGGGTGGCTCAATCTGAAAAGAGGGGAAAACAAGATTAGATATATATGATCATGACAAGACATTCTTTCATACCATGTCATCATATCATTGCTCTGAAACAAGAGTGGATAACAACGTGTTTTAGATAAAAACAAACTCAGATCTGACACCCCTTTATAATGGACCAGTGGTCCAGTCTCCTGATGCATCCCAAACACCCCTCTATAACTGATCAGTGGTTCAGTCTAGAGGTCGAATGATTAAAAATCAGCATGGCCGATTAATAAGGGCCGATTTCAAGTTTTCATAACAATCATTAATTAGCGTTTTTGGACGCCGATTATATTGCAATCCACGAGGAAACGGCGTGGCAGGCTGATCACCTGTTATGTGAGTGTAGAGTCAAAAGGACCTTGTGGCTGCAAGGAGCCAAGGTAAGTTGCTAGCTAGCATTAAACGTATCTTATAAAAAACTATCAATCAATCTTAACATAATCACTAGTTAACTACACATGGTTGATGATATTACTAGTTTATCTAGCTTGTCCTGCGTTGCATATAATCAATGCAGTGCCTGTTAATTTATCATTGAATCACAGCCTACTTCACCAAACAGGTGATTTAACAAGCGCATTCACGAAAAAAAGCACTGTCATTGCACCAATGTACCTAACCATAAACATCAACGCCTTTCTTAAAATCTATACAAGTATATATTTTTAAACCTGCATATTTAGTTAATATTGCCTGCTAAAATGAATTTATTTTAACTAGGGAAATTGTGTCACTTCTCTTGCGTTCTGTGCAACAGAGTCAGGGTATATGCAGCAGTTTGGGCCGCCTGGCTCGTTGCCAACTGTGTGAAGACCATTTCTTCCTAACAAAGACAGCCAACTTCGCCAAACGGGGGATGATTTAACAAAAGCGCATTTGCGAAAAAAGCACAATCGTTGCACGAATGTACCTAACCATAAACATCAATGCCTTTCTTAAAATCAATACACAAGTATATATTTTTAAACCTGCATATTTAGCTAAAAGAAATTCAGGTTAGCAGGCAATATTAAACTTGGGAAATTGTGTCACTTCTCTTGCGTTCATTGCACGCAGAGTCAGGGTATAGGTGGCACCCTATTCCCTACATAGTGCACTACTTTAGACCAGGACCCATTGGGCTCTGCACAAACGAAGTGTACTATTATAGGGTATATTTGGGGCACATCCATGGGATTTTTTAAAGTGCATTGAAAATGACATTGAACTGTAGGGGAGTATACTGCCACCATGCATTGAAATTGAGGTTCAAAACCCCAGACCACAGTACTATATGAACACAGAAAGGAAGGGCCAAACTAGACCACAATATTACTGATTATCACAGTATTACTGATTGAACTGTCTTTGTGTTCCTGTCTGTCTGACATGGAGGGATCTCTCTCCGGCACCTGGTGGTGCAGCAGGAGACTGGACTGTACCACTGCTACATTATAGAGGGGTGTTTGGGATGCATCAGGAGACTGGACTGGAAAAGCCAAAAGCCCAGAAAAGTCCTATATGAACCCAGCGAGAAAGAGCCAAACTGTTAAACCCCAGACCAGGCCTATATAAACACACAGAGAAAGAGCCAAACTGTTAAACCCCAGACCAGGCCTATATAAACACACAGAGAAAGAGCCAAACTGTTAAACCCCAGACCAGGCCTATATGAACACAGAGAAAGAGCCAAACTGTTAAACCCCAGACCACAGTGTTATATCTAGCTTAGCTGTCATAGAACGCACATCTGCAGTTTCACATTGTACATCACTCTGTCGTTTAATGACATCTGCCACTCATCCTGACAACCCATTCATCTGTAGAGCAGCACACTCTCGTAAACCATAACAGAGTACAGAACGACAAACAGCACACTGTTGTAAACTAAAAGCAGCATGGTCTCTATATCAGCCTGAACACAGAGAGAAAGAGCCAAACTGTTGCCAATGGCTTTTAATACTACTTAATGGTGGAAAAAGCTAAATGTTCTATTTTGACTTTGAAAATGTCCTTGTCATCGTTGTAGACACAACAGTAGCATAATGTAGTGTAAACAGTGAAAAATAGCCTCGACCGGAGGGGGAAAACAAAACATCATCTTTCTTGACACTATAGTGGTGGAACCAGTGAGAAACATCCTTGACCGGAGGGAATAGACCAGATCAGGCTGATATAGAGACCATGCTGCTTTTAGTGAACAGACCAGATCAGGCTGATATAGAGACCATGCTGCTTTTAGTGAACAGACCAGATCAGGCTGATATAGAGACCATGCTGCTTTTAGTGAACAGACAGAACTATGCCCTTCAGCTAGGGAAGGCAGGTGATGCAGTAGGAGTGAGTGTGTGTGTGTGTGTGTGTGTGTGTGTGTGTGTGTGTGTGTGTGTGTACTCAGAGCATTCCTCCAGGAGACAGAGATGAGTCCTGACAGGCAGTTGACCTGACAACGCACATTACTGTTATGACCTGCAGTGTTCAGACCAGACTCTTCTACTGCCCTGACCTCACCCCTATAGTCACCCCCAGGCTGCAGCTATAGTCACCCCCAGGCTGCAGCTATAGTCACCCCCAGGCTGCAGCTATAGTCACCCCCAGGCTGCAGCTATAGTCACCCCCAGGCTGCAGCTATAGTCACCCCCAGGCTGCAGCTATAGTCACCCCCAGGCTGCAGCTATAGTCACCCCCAGGCTGCAGCTATAGTCACCCCCAGGCTGCAGCTATAGTCACCCCCAGGCTGCAGCTATAGTCACCCCCAGGCTGCAGCTATAGTCACCCCCAGGCTGCAGCTATAGTCACCCCCAGGCTGCAGCTATAGTCACCCCCAGGCTGCAGCTATAGTCACCCCCAGGCTGCAGCTATAGTCACCCCCAGGCTGCAGCTATAGTCACCCCAGGTTGCTGACCTGAAGGAGAGGAGCAGTACAATAGAAAACAGGTTGGTTAATAGAAAGAGCTGCAGTGCTTCAGTGAAACATGTGAAAGTCAACCAGGAAACATAGTCACACATGAAAATGATGCAACATGCCATGCTGAAAGCCCATCCTAATAAGAGTCCCTACAAATCAATATGTTCCACACACAGACCTACATACATAGTACACAAATGATTACACACTCAAATACTGCCTCAACCCATCACCCATGTACTGACCTGCTCCACTGCTTCAACCCATCACCCATGTACTGACCTGCTCCACTGCTTCAACCCATCACCCATGTACTGACCTGCTCCACTGCTTCAACCCATCACCCATGTACTGACCTGCTCCACTGCTTCAACCCATCACCCATGTACTGACCTGCTCCACTGCTTCAACCCATCACCCATGTGCTGACCTGCTCCACTGCTTCAACCCATCACCCATGTACTGACCTGCTCCACTGCGTCAACCCATCACCCATGTGCTGACCTGCTCCACTGCTTCAACCCATCACCCATGTGCTGACCTGCTCCACTGCTTCAACCCATCACCCATGTGCTGACCTGCTCCACTGCTTCAACCCATCACCCATGTACTGACCTGCTCCACTGCTTCAACCCATCACCCATGTACTGACCAGCTCCACTGCTTCAACTCATCACCCATGTACTGACCTGCTCCACTGCTTCAACCCATCACCCATGTACTGACCTGCTTCAACCCATCACCCATGTACTGACCTGCTTCAACCCATCACCCATGTACTGACCTGCTCCACTGCTTCAACCCATCACCCATGTGCTGACCTGCTCCACTGCTTCAACCCATCACCCATGTACTGACCTGCTCCACTGCTTCAACCCATCACCCATGTACTGACCTGCTCCACTGCTTCAACCCATCACCCATGTGCTGACCTGCTCCACTGATTCAACCCATCACCCATGTACTGACCTGCTCCACTGCTTCAACCCATCACCCATGTACTGACCTGCTCCACTGCTTCAACCCATCACCCATGTACTGACCTGCTCCACTGTCAATCCCTGTATCTGATCTGATCACGTGGCTGTCTTTTCCTTTGTGTACTTCATTCAGGCTTTACTCCTCACTCCTTCCAGATCTCTCTCCTCCTAGCTCTGCTCTCATAACACATTTAGAAAGTCTCGGTTTAGGATGGGTGGTGGGGAGGAAGCCACAGATTTTGACTGCCGAGGTTTCCTGGTAGCAGGCAGCAGTGTGCAGCCCAGCAGAGCCATCGACCTCGTTCTCTCTCCGAGGCTCCGCCCCTCTGCCAGTCGAGGCACAGCCTCAATCCACTTCCTGTTTATAATGCCCTCACCTGCTGTTGTCTCCACGGCAACCACACTCCTGCTGCTTTTGTCTCCGTGGTTACCACCCCCCCCTGCAAGGCAAGCGGACGACCCTACTTCCTGTCTGTGTGAATGTCTGAGGCCTGCAGAGGCATCAAGCGTGTGTGTGTGTGTGTGTGTGTGTGTGTGTGTGTGTGTGTGTACACATTGCAGAGGCATCAAGTGTGTGTGCTGCAAAATACATTTTGGGGAATATTCAGAGGTGGAAATGTTCCGTGGGAATACATGGGAATTAACTGGAAAACATGAGAATTAACAGAAATATATGCAAGTTAATATTCAATAGATGTTTTTTGCATTGGATATATTTACCATATCATATGGAGACAAACAAACCTTTTACCTTATCATAAGACATAATAGCAAATGATTAAATACTTCCATAGAAATTTTTTTAAACTATTTAGTTACGAATTTAACTTTCATTAAATGAGTTGACTCTTCACATGAGATGATTTCACTGAACAACAAAAGAAAGGGAATATTGCATCTCCCAAAAACATTTTCAACATACATCTGTAAAAAGATAGTCTAGAAACTAAAGCTTTGGTTGTCTTCCTCTCAGACTTCCATGTCTTCTCCCTGGACCTCCTCAATGTCCTCCCCTTGAACATCAGACTCTGAGGCCTCATCTTCACCGTCACTTTCCAACCTTATTGAGGATGGCTCGTTGTCAGGCTCAAAAAGCCTCAAATTTGCCCGGATGGCAACCAATTCTTCAACCCTTGTATTGGTCAGCCTGTTGCGCGCTTTGGTGTGTGTGTTCCCAAACAAGGACCAGCTGAGCTCTAAGGCGGCTGATGTTGGTGGGCTTTGGAGAATGATGTAGTCAACAGGAAAGAGCCTCAGATCCACAAAGTCCCTTCCTCCAGGTGGCTGATGAGATGTGTTGGCACGACTGCCATATTGCATCTCCATCACAAAGCCCTTGCTTGGAAGTGTACTTCACCAGACTGCCAAGAACCTTGCCCTCATCCAGGCCAAGGTGGCGAGACACGGTAGTGATGACGCTATAGGCCTTGTTGATCTCTGCACCAGACAGGATGCTCTTGCCAGCATACTTGAGGTCCAACATGTACGCTGCGGCGTGTATGAGCTTCAGGCAGAAGTCTTCACGCTTTTTCATGTATTTCAGAACTGCTGTTTGGAGCAACAGGGCAGTACGGATTTCTTCTCTTACATCTGCAAGCAGAGTTCGAACATCAGACAGGATGGTATTGTCTCCCTGAATCCGTGCAATGGCTACTGCTATAGGTTTCGGGAGTTTCAGGCTGTTTACCACTCTCTCCCAAAATACATCATCCAGGAGGATCCTCTTGATAGGGCTGTCCATATCGGCAGACGGGGGCGGCAGGGTAGCCTAGTGGTTAGAGCGTTGGACTAGTAACCGAAAGTTTGAATCCCCAAGCTGACAAGGTACAAATCTGTCGTTCTGCCCCTGAACAAGGCAGTTAATCCACTGTTCCTAGGCCGTCATTGAAAATAAGAATTTGTTCTTAACCTCTCTGGGGTATGTGGGACGCTAGCGTGCACACTATTCAACAGCCAGTGAAGAAATAGCAGGGCGGCAAATTCAAAACATTAATCTCAATTCAAATTTCTCAAACATACAACTATTATATCCCATTTTAAAGAAACACTTCTCGTTAATCCAACCACATTGTCCGATTTCAAAAAGGCTTTACGGCGAAAGCATAACATTAGATTATGTTAGGACAGCGCCGAGACAAGAAAAACCACACAGCCATTTTCCAAGCAAGGAGAGGCGTCACAAAAACCAGAAATACAGCTAAAATTAATCACTAACCTTTGATGATCTTCATCAGATGGCACTCATAGGACTTCATGTTACACAATACATGTATGTTTTGCTCGATAAAGTTCATATTCATATCCAAAAATCCCATTTTACATGGGCTTGTAATGTTCAGAAATGTTTTGCCTCCCAAAACCTCCGGTAAATGAGCACATCAATTTACAGAAATACTCATCATAAACGTTGATCAAATATTCAACAGTTATTCAAAGAATTATAGATACACTTCTCCTTAATGCAACTGCTGTGTCATATTTCAAAAAAGCTTTACGGCGAAAGCAAATTTTGCAATAATCTGAGTACAGCGCTCAGATATGAAAACAAGCCATACAGATACCCGCCATTTTGGAGTCAACAGAAATGACAAAAATTACATTATAAATATTCACTTACCTTTGATGATCTTCATCAGAATGCACTCCCAGGAATCCCAGTTCCACAGTAAATGTTTGTTTTGTTCGATAAAGTCCATAATTTATGTCCAAATACCTCCTTCTTGTTTGCGCGTTTAGTCCACTACTCCAAATGCAGGAAGCGCGCACAAAATGTCACGAAGTCCAAAAAAGTTATATTTACGTTCGTAGAAACATGTCAAACGATGTATAGCATCAATCTTTAGGATGTTTTTATCATAAATCTTCAGTAATATTCTAATCGGACAATTCCAATGTCTTCAAAAAGGAAAAGGAACACAGCTAGCTCTCACGTGAGTGCACGCCACTGAACTCATGTCATTTTCTCAGTCATCTGACTCCAGGACCTCTTATTCTCTCCCCAGTCACAGTGGAAGTATGAAACAACGTTCTAAAGACTGTTGACATCTAGTGGAAGCCTTTGGAAGTGCAAAATGAACCCTAAATCACTGTATACTGTATAGGCAATCACTTGAAAAACTACAAACCTCAGATTTCCACACTTCCTGGTTGAATTTCTCTCAGGTTTTCGCCTGCCATATGAGTTCTGTTATACTCACAGACATCATTCAAACAGTTTTAGAAACTTCAGTGTGTTCAATTGAAACATGTATGGAAACAGGTGGATTAACACTCAGTTAACAGGCTCAAGCAAGCTAAAACCCACATGGTAGCAAAAACTAACTAGCAGAAATTGTTAACAAGTTAT
This sequence comes from Salmo trutta, assembly GCF_901001165.1. Classification (NCBI taxonomy): domain Eukaryota; kingdom Metazoa; phylum Chordata; class Actinopteri; order Salmoniformes; family Salmonidae; genus Salmo; species Salmo trutta. Next base: position 76,541,025 of record NC_042957.1, on the reverse strand, counting down.
AAATGATTTAAACACACTTTGCTATAGGCTACTATTTAACAAAAAAAGAATGTCATAAAATATATTCACCCCACCCAGTATTGTAATCAAAACTTACCAGAAAGCATGTAGTCCTTGGGTCAGACAGTGTAGTAGTGTGGGCTCAATAGCATCTCATTAGTGTGCAAGATCTTGAGAATCAGCTGTACATGTGGTGGAAGAACGCACTGTGCATGCAGAGGGAAAGTTTAACTAAAATATGGCACAATACCTAGAATTGCCTTGTGTATCCCACAAAAAAAGGTTCCCTGTTATTTTTTTGTTTGACCTTTATTTAACTAGGCAAGTCAGTTAAGAACAAATTCTTATTTTCAATGACGGCCTAGGAACAGTGGGTTAACTGCCCTGTTCAGGCGCAGAACAACAGATTTTTACCTTGTCAGCTCAGGGATTCGATCTTGCAACCTTCCTGTTACTAGTCCAACGCTCTAACCACTAGGCTACCGGCTAAATGTAAGCAAAATCTTGGAAAGTTTCTGACCCTTTGCAACCCTATCTACACCAGATGTCCTCTTTCTGATCGACGCAAGATGCCCTCTTTCTTACAAGAAGTCCTTTGAGCAGTGAAAAGCCATAGCTTGCCGGTCCCTGGTTTGGAAAAGACTGAGAAACACTGCACTGATATTCACCACAAGGAATACATTTGATAAGATACCCACTTCACCTTGCTTTTCTTGGTACACACTGCACAGCATATTCAAATCCTGACTAATATAGTGAAAGTATATCAGTAGTTTCCTGATGTCAGATAAATCCATTATGACACCGACTGCACATATGTTGGCAGCCAAATAGCTTGATCTAATAACACCAGCCATGTTTTGGAACAACATCCGTCTAGCTGTAGTGAGTAAATAAAAGTGTTTTAGTTTCCATGACAAGTGATGTTTCTGTTGATAGGCTGGTCTAAAGCACACAAACACAGGGGCTAAAGCGGATACATACCCAAACATGTTTGTTGTTATCCAGCATCCTCCACTGACATGTTTGTATGGAAAGAAAATGGAAGCAGGAATAATTAAAAGCATGCCAGACAAAGACAGCTGTATATTTATGAGACACTGCTTCTGGGTGGCATGATGATGATCTGACAGGAAAGCAACCAGTACATGAAAGATGTAGTAGTCCAATAGTTTCTTACCAAGAAAGCCCTACCTCTGCTCCCACATGTCCTCCCTCCCTCTACTCCTCCCCTCAGGCCTCAAGCATACACTCTCCATCTATACTCTCCATCTATTCCCCCGCTCTCCCTCCCTCCCTCCCTCCCGCCCTCCCTCTCTCTCTCTCTCCCTCCCTCTCTCTCTCCCTTCCTCCCTCCCTCTCTCTCCCTCCCTTCCTCCCTCCCTCTCTCCCTTCCTCCCTCTCTCCCTTCCTTCCTCCCTCCCTCTCTCCCTTCCTCCCTCCCTCTCTCCCTTCCTCCCTTCCTCCCTCTCTCCCTTCCTCCCTCTCTCCCTTCCTCCCTCTCTCCCTTCCTCCCTCCCTCAAGCATACGCTCTCCCTCTCTCTCCCTCTCTCTCTCTCCCCCTTCCTCTCTCTCCCTCTCTCTCTCTCCCCCTTCCTCTCTCTACTCCACCCTTCAGGCCTCAAGCACGCGCTGCGTTAATTTCACCCGACATGGGGACCCAGGTGTTTAAGTTTACTACAAGCTCTACGCAAACTCAAGAGTCTGAAGATTGCGATGTCGTTTTTTTTGTCACAAAAAAGGGGCGGCTCCTTGTAATATGCTCCGGCATTCGACGGACGTAGGGGCAGTGTTGTCACTTGGTTCCTAGATCTGATCTATACAATATATACGCTATTCATCAAAGAAGCCTATTTTGCATTGATAACCAAATATAATCTCAGCGAATGTTCAAACAGTAAACCAAACACCAAGAATGTAACTAATTTATTTACTTATTTCGTACATAATGTTGCCGCTACCATTTCTTATGACCAAAAATAATTTCTAGACTGCGATTCAGGACTGCGATTACTCACCACGGACTAGCAGAATCCTCTTTTTCCTTTCACAACTCTGACGAGCCCGACACGAAGGATATGCTGCTTCCTCGGGAACAGGCCCCGATCCCCGTGAAGAGGAGGCGGAGAAAGAGGGGCCGAAGGTCCGGCTGCCTTCTGAGAATTCGCAGGCGATCTAATAAACACCCACTTCCCTCCATTCTGCTAGCAAACATGCAATCTTTGGACAATAAAATCGAGGAGTTATTGGGAAGATTAAACTACCAGTGGGACATTAAAAACTGCAACATCTTATTCTTCACGGAGTCGTGGCTGAACGACATCACCACCATACAGCTGGCTGGTTATACGATGTACCGGCAGGATAGAACAGCGGTGTCTGGTAAGACAAGGGACGGCGGTCTATGTATTTTTGTAAACAATAGCTGGTGCACGATATCGGAGGAAGTCTCGAGCTATTGCTCACCTGAGGTAGAGTTTCTCATGATAAGCTGTAGACCACACTTCCTACCGAGAGAGTTTTCATCTGTATTCTTTGTAGCTGTTTACATACCACCACAGACAGTGGTACCACCACAGACAGTCTGGCACTAAGACAGCATTGAATGAGCTGTATTCCTCCATAAGCAAACAAGAAAACACTCAGAAAACACGCTCAAACAAGAAAACACTCACCCAGAGGTGGCGCTCCTAGTAGCCGGGGACTTTAATGCAGGGAAACTTAAATCAGTTTTACCAAATTTCTATCAGCATGTTAAATGTGCAACCAGAGGAAAAATAATTCTGGACCACCTATTCTTCACACACAGAGACGCATACAAAGCTCTCCTTCGCCCTCCATTTGGCAAATCTGACCATAATTCTATCGCCCGATTCCTGCTTACAAGCTAAAATTAAAGCAGGAAGCACCAGTGACTAGATCAATAAAAAAAAGGGGTCAGATGAAGCAGATGCTAAGCTACAGGACTTATGCTAGCACAGACTGGAATATGTTCCGGGATTCCTCCTATGGCATTGAGAAGTACAGCACATCAGTCATTGGCTTCATCAATAAGTGCATCGATGATGTCAACCCCACAGTGACCGTACCTACATACCCCAACCAGAAGCCATGGATTACAGGCAACATCCGCACTGAGCTAAAGGCTAGAGCTAAAGGCTAGAGCTATGCCCTCCAACAAACCATCAAACAGGCAAAGAATCAATACAGGACTAAGATCAAATCGTACTACACCAGCTGACACTCGTCGGATGTGGCAGGGCTTGCAAACCATTACAAACTACAAGGGGCAGCACAGCTGAGAGCTACCCAGTGACACAAGCCTGCCAGATGAGCTAAACTACTTCTATGCTCGTTTTGAGTATAATAACACTGAAATGCATGAGAGCACCAGCTGTTCCGGAAGACTGTGTGATCACGCTCTCTGCAGCCGATGTGAGTAAGACCTTTAAACAGGTCAACATTCACAAGGCCGCAGGGCCAGATGGATTACCAGGACGTGTACTGCGAGTATGCGCTGACCAATTGGCAAGTGTCTTCACTGACATTTTCAACCTCTCCCTGTTCGAGTCCGTAATACCAACATGTTTTAAGCTGATCACCATAGTGTTCTTGGGCAAAGTGACTAAGAACCTGCCTAAACGACTACCGACCCATAGCACTCACGTCAGTAGCCATGAAGTGCCTTGAAAGGCTGGTCATGGCTCACATCAACACCATCATCCCAGAAACCCTAGACCCACTCCAATTTGCATACCGCCCCAACAGATCCATAGATGATGCAATCTCTATTGCACTCCACACTGCCCTTTCCCACCTGGACAAAAGGAACACCTATGTGAGAATGCTATTCAATGACTATAGCTCAGCGTTCAACACCATAGTGCCATTAAAGCTCATCAATAAGCTAAAGACCCTGGGGCTAAACACCTCCCTCAGCAACTGGATCCTGAACTTCCTGACGGGCCGCCCCCAGGTGGTAAGGGTAACAACACATCCGCCATGCTGATCCTCAACACAGGGGCCCCTCGGGGATGCGTAATCAGTTTGCTCCTGTACTCCCTGTTCCCTCATGACTGCACGACTCCAACACCATCATTGAATTTGCCGATGACACAACAATGGTAGGCCTGATCACCGACAGTGACGAGACAGCCTCAAAGAAGGAGGTCAGAGACCTGGCCGTGTGGTGCCAAAACAACAACCTCATCGACGGGGCTGCAGTGGAGCAGGTTGAGAGCTTCAAGTTCCTTGGTGTCCACATCACCAACAAACTAACTAACATGGTCCAAGCACACCAAGACAGTTGTGAAGAGGGCACGACAAAACCTATTCACCCTCAGGAGACTGAAAATATTTGGCATGGGTCCTCAGATCCTCAAAAAGGTTCTACAGCTGCACCATCGAGAGCATCCGGACTGGTTGCGTCACTGCTTGATATGGCAACTGCTCGGCTTCCGACCACAAGGCACTAGAGGGTAGTGCGGACGGTCCAGTGCATCACCGGGGCCAAGTTTCCTGCCACCCAGGACCTCTATACCAGGCGGTGTCAGAGGAAGGCCCTAAAAATTGTCAGACTCCAGCCACCCTAGTCATAGACTGTTCTCTCTGCTACCGAACGGCAAGTGGTACCGGAGCGCCAAGTCTAGGTTCAAGAGGCTTCTAAACAGCTTCTACCCCTAAGCCATAAGACTCCTGAACATCTAATCAAATGGCTACCCAGACTATTTGCAGTGCCCCCCTCCCCCTCTTTTACACTGCTGCTCTCTGTTGTCATCTATGCATTATCACTTTAATAAAACTCTACCTACATGTACAAACTACCTCAAATAACCGGTGCCCCCGCACATTGACACTGTGTCAGTACCCCCCTGTATATAGTCTCGCTGTTGTTATTTCACTGCTGCTCTTTAATGACTTGTTACTTTTCTCTCTTATCTGTATTTTTTGAAACTGCATTGTTGGTTAGGGGCTCGTAAGTAAGCATTTCACTGTAAGGTCTACACCTGTTGTATTCGGCGCATGTGACTAATACAATTTGATTTGATTTTAAAACGGCTAGCAAGTTTATGTTTTTACCCAAGCTAAAGCCAGCTAGTCGGGATGCCTGCTAGCTACTACTAGCAAGGGAAGGCGAATCATTCATAAGCAAATGCCATTCTATAATACACTTTTGCGAAAGGGTTATAAACCACAATTTGCAAAGACCAAGACCCCTCTACTTTCACTGCAAATGTGGGTAGCTGTACAAGACTGTGTGCGTTGAATGTCAGATCATCAGTTGAGATGTTTCACAGTCTGTTATGCATGGTTCATCTCTGACATCCTGCTAGCTCAGGCCCCATAATTCACTTCTGGGTCAAAGGTCAGAGTCGTGCTGAGTGTGTTGGGGTGTGGGAGGAAGGCATGTTTAGTCTGAATGTCTCTCTCCACCCTTTTTGATCTTTCTTTCTCATTATCTCTCTCGCTCTACCGCTCTCCCTCTCTGAACATTGTGAAATATGGTTTGCAACATACAGACTACGGGATATTAAAGTATTTAAATCCCATAGGGGATAATGAATACCTTAGTACAGTGGTGACAGAACACTGCAATCTATGAATGTCCATTAACCTGTTGGGGCTAGGGGGCAGTATTTGCACGGCCGGATAAAAAATGTACCCGATTTAAACTGGTTACTACTCTTGCCCAGAAACAAGAATATGCATATAATTAGTAGATTTGGATAGAAAACACTCTAAAGTTTCTAAAACTTTTTGAATGGTGTCTGAGTATAACAGAACTCATATGGCAGGTCAAAACCTGAGAAGATTCCATACAGGAAGTGCCCTGTCTGACAATTTGTTGTCCCTCTGTTGCATCTCTATCGAAAATACAGCATCTATGCTGTAACGTGACATTTAAGGCTTCCATTGGCTCTCTAAAGCCGCCAGAAAGTGGAATGGGGTGTCTGCTGTCTCTGGGCGAAGAACAGCAGGAGAGTTTGTGAGTGGTCAGCCTGGGGACAGTGAGACTGAGAAGCGCGTTCACGAGACTTCTCCATTTTTTTCTTTCAGCCTTTGAATGAATACAACGTCGCCCGGTTGGAATATAATCGCTATTTTCCGATAGCATAAAAATTGATTTTAAACAGCGTTTGACATGCTTCTAAGTACGGTAATGGAATATTTTTAAATTTGTCATGAAATGCGCTCGCGCGTTACCCTTCGGATAGTGACCTGAACGCACGAACAAAACGGAGGTATTTGGATATAACTATGGATTATTTGGAACCAAAACAACATTTGTTGTTGAAGTAGAAGTCCTGGGAGTGCATTCTGATGAAGAACAGCAAAGGTAATCACATTTTTCAAATAGTAATTCTGAATTTAGTGAGCCCCAAACTTGGTGGGTGTCAAAATAGCTAGCCGTGATGGCCGAGCTATGTACTCAGAATATTGCAAAATGTGCTTTCGCCGAAAAGTTATTTTAAAATCTGACACCGCGATTGCATAAAAGAGTCTGTATCTATAATTCTTAAAATAATTATGTTTTTTGTGAACGTTAATCATGAGTAATTTAGTAAATTCACCGGAAGTTTGAGGTGGGTATGCTAGTTCTGAACATCACGCTAATGTAAAAAGCTATTTTTTGCATGTATTGTATAACATAATGTCCTAGGTGTGTCATCTGATGAAGATCATCAAAGGTTAATGCTGCATTTAGCTGTGGTTTTGGTTTTTGTGACATATATGCTTGCTTTGAAAATGGCTGTGTGATTATTTTTGGCAGGGTACTCTCCTGACATAATCTAATGTTTTGCTTTCGCTGTAAAGCCTTTTTGAAATCGGACAATATGGTTAGATTAACGAGAGTCTTGTCTTTAAAATGGTGTAAAATAGTCATATGTTTGAGAAATTGAAGTTATAGCATTTCTGAGGTATTTGTATTTTTCGCGCCACGCGATTCCACTGGCTGTTGACTAGGGTTAAAGTACAGACAGACACCCCAGCTGTTTCTATTGTCTGTGTTCTGGCCCACGTGACATGGATGTTGCATTTTGTTAAAGAGCATGTGTGTGTGTGTGTGTGTGTTGTAAACGTGTGTTTGAAAAGTCAATTCCCAAGCAGTGACCCCAGAGTTCCCACGGTGACTCACCAACAGCCTTCACACACACACACACACACACACGTTCCAAAATATGTTCCTCTTTTCCTCATCATGTGACATCTGGTCAGGAAGACACATTCTGGAATTCCAGAGGGTTTTCCCAACAGTATTCTTACCCTGGGAACGCCATGGAAATGCCGTGTTAACTTTGGCTGCTTCCCAAAGGGCACCCTATTCCCTATGTAGTGCACTTCTTTTGACCATCAATATACAGGAAATAGGGTGCCATTTGGGGACGTGCACTCTAAATGTTAGGTGTTTATAGGTTACAAGACAGAATGAACACCGTATAGGTCTGAGGAGGGTTGTAAGCCTGACTGGGGTATATTTCTGCTTCATTAAGACCCAACATTATGGGGAGAGATAGCCCTGAACACTAAGGCATCATGAGAAAGGCCAATGAGTGGGTTCCACAAGGCTTTAGCTTTCAGCTTCCTCTAAACAGACAGATTTCCTCCACTTGAATCAGAGTGAATTAGAGGCAAAACACACTTGGCTTGATTGAGTTGAAAGACAAATGCTGTTGAGTTGTACTGTAGTTACTAAAATAAGTGAGGAAATGACAGCAGTAACAGTCGCTGTGGGAGCTGTAACCTGAGTTACGAGGAGAAACATTCACTAATCTCCATTCATAAATAACACTGTGCGTTATGTTATACAACCCTCTGCTGAATACCTCATCCACTTCTTCAGATTACAGAACTCTACATTACTAACAGCCCAGTTTCATTAGAGGGAGTTTACGATACAGCTTCCTGGGTTTCAGGACTGACATTCTTCACATCCTTTCAATACACTCACACACACCATTCATAAACATGACTCCTACATACCATTTCCTTAATTGAGTATTGACAATACTTGACACACTTCCCTGATAATCAATTTCTCCAGAGTGTATCACCCTCCCCAACCATGCGGCCCATCCAACCCCAGAGAAGGTGGTATCCCCCTCCCCCACCATGCGGCCCATCCAACCCCAGAGAAGGTGGGATCCCCCTCCCCCACCATGCAGCCCATCCAACCCCAGAGAAGGTGGTATCCCCCTCCCCCACCATGCGGCCCATCCAACCCCAGAGAAGGTGGGATCCCCCCTCCCCCACCACGCGGCCCATCCAACCCCGGAGAAGGTGGTATCCCCCTCCCCCACCACGCGGCCCATCCAACCCCGGAGAAGGTGGTATCCCCCTCCCCCACCACGCGGCCCATCCAACCCCGGAGAAGGTGGTATCCCCCTCCCCCACCACGCGGCCCGTTCCAACCCCGGAGAAGGTGGTATCCCCCTCCCCCACCACGCGGCCCGTTCCAACCCCGGAGAAGGTGGTATCCCCCTCCCCCACCACGCGGCCCGTTCCAACCCCGGAGAAGGTGGTATCCCCCTCCCCCACCACGCGGCCCGTTCCAACCCCGGAGAAGGTGGTATCCCCCTCCCCCACCACGCGGCCCGTTCCAACCCCGGAGAAGGTGGTATCCCCCTCCCCCACCACGCGGCCCGTTCCAACCCCGGAGAAGGTGGTATCCCCCTCCCCCACCACGCGGCCCGTTCCAACCCCGGAGAAGGTGGTATCCCCCTCCCCCACCACGCGGCCCGTTCCAACCCCGGAGAAGGTGGTATCCCCCTCCCCCACCACGCGGCCCGTTCCAACCCCGGAGAAGGTGGTATCCCCCTCCCCCACCACGCGGCCCGTTCCAACCCCGGAGAAGGTGGTATCCCCCTCCCCCACCACGCGGCCCGTTCCAACCCCGGAGAAGGTGGTATCCCCCTCCCCCACCACGCGGCCCGTTCCAACCCCGGAGAAGGTGGTATCCCCCTCCCCCACCACGCGGCCCGTTCCAACCCGGAGAAGGTGGTATCCCCCTCCCCCACCACGCGGCCCGTTCCAACCCCGGAGAAGGTGGTATCCCCCTCCCCCACCACGCGGCCCGTTCCAACCCCGGAGAAGGTGGTATCCCCCTCCCCCACCACGCGGCCCGTTCCAACCCCGGAGAAGGTGGTATCCCCCTCCCCCACCACGCGGCCCGTTCCAACCCCGGAGAAGGTGGTATCCCCCTCCCCCACCACGCGGCCCGTTCCAACCCCGGAGAAGGTGGTATCCCCCTCCCCCACCACGCGGCCCGTTCCAACCCCGGAGAAGGTGGTATCCCCCTCCCCCACACGCGGCCCGTTCCAACCCCGGAGAAGGTGGTATCCCCCTCCCCCACCACGCGGCCCGTTCCAACCCCGGAGAAGGTGGTATCCCCCCCCCCCACCACGCCGCCCCGTCCAACCCCGGAGAAGGTGGTATCCCCCTCCCCCACCACGCGGCCCGTTCCAACCCCGGAGAAGGTGGTATCCCCCTCCCCCACCACGCGGCCCGTTCCAACCCCGGAGAAGGTGGTATCCCCCTCCCCCACCACGCGGCCCGTTCCAACCCCGGAGAAGGTGGTATCCCCCTCCCCCACCACGCGGCCCGTTCCAACCCCGGAGAAGGTGGTATCCCCCTCCCCCACCACGCGGCCCGTTCCAACCCCGGAGAAGGTGGTATCCCCCCCCCCCACCCCGCGGCCCGTGCCCACCCCGGAGAAGGTGGTATCCCCCTCCCCCACCACGCGGCCCGTTCCAACCCCGGAGAAGGTGGTATCCCCCTCCCCCACCACGCGGCCCATCCAACCCCGGAGAAGGTGGTATCCCCCTCCCCCACCACGCGGCCCATCCAACCCCGGAGAAGGTGGTATCCCCCTCCCCCACCACGCGGCCCGTTCCAACCCCGGAGAAGGTGGTATCCCCCTCCCCCACCACGCGGCCCGTTCCAACCCCGGAGAAGGTGGTATCCCCCTCCCCCACCATGCGGCGCGTTCCAATCCCGGAGAAGGTGGTATCCCCCTCCCCCACCATACGGCGCGTTCCAATCCCGGAGAAGGTGGTATCCCCCTCCCCCACCATACGGCGCGTTCCAATCCCGGAGAAGGTGGTATCCCCCTCCCCCACCATACGGCGCGTTCCAACCCCGGAGAAGGTGGTATCCCCCTCCCCCACCACGCGGCCCGTTCCAACCCCGGAGAAGGTGGTATCCCCCTCCCCCACCACGCGGCCCGTTCCAACCCCGGAGAAGGTGGTATCCCCCTCCCCCACCACGCGGCCCGTTCCAACCCCGGAGAAGGTGGTATCCCCCTCCCCCACCACGCGGCCCATCCAACCCCGGAGAAGGTGGTATCCCCCTCCCCCACCACGCGGCCCATCCAACCCCGGAGAAGGTGGTATCCCCCTCCCCCACCACGCGGCCCATCCAACCCCGGAGAAGGTGGTATCCCCCTCCCCCACCACGCGGCCCGTTCCAACCCCGGAGAAGGTGGTATCCCCCTCCCCCACCACGCGGCCCGTTCCAACCCCGGAGAAGGTGGTATCCCCCTCCCCCACCATGCGGCGCGTTCCAATCCCGGAGAAGGTGGTATCCCCCTCCCCCACCATACGGCGCGTTCCAATCCCGGAGAAGGTGGTATCCCCCTCCCCCACCATACGGCGCGTTCCAATCCCGGAGAAGGAATAGTCTTCTTCAATCTTTTACAGTACAGTCCTCTAGCTACTGATGACATTGGAAGTTCCCAGACATCGGTGACCTGGGTTATATTAGGCTGCTGGGGCTGTGCCAGGGTCCTAGCAGGCTGCTGGGGCTGTGCCAGGGTCCTAGCAGGCTGCTGGGGCTGTGCCAGGGTCCTAGCAGGCTGCTGGGGCTGTGCCAGGGTCCTAGCAGGCTGCTGGGGCTGTGCCAGGGTCCTAGCAGGCTGCTGGGGCTGTGCCAGGGTCCTAGCAGGCTGCTGGGGATGTGCCAGAGTCCTATACATGTATCTAGAGAGGTTTCTGTCTTAACGTTCTGAGTGCCACTTCCTCCTCAGTAGCCAAGTGATAAGACTCTGTATTCACTGCCACACTTCCGAGTTACACGGGTTTATTTCGGACAGGTTTTTAAACCTATGAAGATGTCCAGTGAAAGCAGATACGGCATTTGTTTGACACCACAATACCGACTTGGATGCTCACTATCCCTAACGCTAATCAATAAAAACATCTGAAATTCACTGCTCTGTTTTGTTTGTTTACGGCGGGTCATTTCATAGGGAACTGTCACTCTAGTATTGTTACATCACCAACATCTAGAGAATAAAGACGTTACCATGACAGCCCTTCTCAAACCTGGACAAACTCTTAATGTATGCCTCTGGGTCGTGCTACACAGCCACTTACCAGAGCTGAACGTCCCATTTAGAAGAGGAACAGCCCATTATCTCTCCATCAGACCAACAGGGTGGGACCATGCAGACATCAGCACAATAATCACTTACAGTCGGGGGCCTCATTTTAATGGAGCATGTTGCACTTTCAAGAAATGCTCATTTTCGATGAATCACTGATAGCCAAATAGATGTTCTATATTTAGAAGTCTGTCTAGGATAAATTGTCATGGCGTACAAAACAGGCCTTTCTGTTGGCTAGACTGATGTCCAGAGTATATAGGCCAGAGCCAGACTAAATATAGACCCCAGTGTGAGCTGGTTACTCCTCTGTCTCACCTCACACCTCCACCCACACAGAGGTGTGTGTTGTGAACCAACCCTGTGGTGTGAACGGACGCCGTAGTGTTAAACCAAGGTGCTGCCATCACCTCCAACCATCAGCGCTCACCTAACGTGTGTGTGTGTGTGTGTGTGTGTGAGGTCATCAGCATTGCATGCTCGTGTCACACCTCCCACACGGACAACAGAGGGGAGGCAGCGTGTTCTATGGAATGCTGCTCCCTCCTCTCAGTCAAGATCCAAGAGAGACAGTTAGGGACATGTTTCTACTAGGTTATGGTTGAGTTTCAAATAGCAGCTTGTTCCCTATATAGTGCACTACTTCTGACCAGAGCCCTATGGGGCCTAGTGCACCCTATGGGCGATCCTGCATGGGTTTAAAAGATAAGCCTGAAAGCTAAACAAAGTTCGTTCAACTATGGCTTGTTGTTACAAAAGGTGTTGTTTGTAAGGTCAAAAGTAGTGCACTAATACAGGGGAATAGGGTGCTATTTGTGACGTAGACTCCATGTGCTGTGACCTCTGTCCTGTTACTGAGCTGCTGTTTAAACACTGACAAGAACCGCAGGTGACTAAACCTCCAAAACACCACCAGGAAGAAGGAAAACAATTAGAGGAACAGGGTCAGGGAGGAAGGAAGAGAGGGACGGGGTCAGGGGAGGAGGAAGAGAGGAACGGGGTCAGGGGAGGAGGAAGAGAGGAACGGGGTCAGGGAGGAAGGAAGAGAGGAACGGGGTCAGGGGAGGAGGAAGAGAGGAACGGGGTCAGGGGAGGAGGAAGAGAGGAACGGGGTCAGGGAGGAAGGAAGAGAGGAACGGGGTCAGGGGAGGAGGGAGGGAGGAACGGGGTCAGGGGAGGAGGGAGAGAGGAAGAGAGGAACGGGGTCAGGGGAGGAGGAAGAGAGGAACGGGGTCAGGGAGGAAGGAAGAGAGGAACGGGGTCAGGGGAGGAGGAAGAGAGGAACGGGGTCAGGGGAGGAGGGAAGAGAGGAACGGGGTCAGGGGAGGAGGAAGAGAGGAACGGGGTCAGGGGAGGAGGAAGAGAGGAACGGGGTCAGGGGAGGAAGGAAGAGAGGAACGGGGTCAGGGGAGGAGGAAGAGAGGAACGGGGTCAGGGGAGGAGGAAGAGAGGAACGGGGTCAGGGGAGGAGGAAGAGAGGAACGGGGTCAGGGGAGGAGGAAGGAAGAGAGAAATGAGGTCAGGGAGGGAGGAAGGAAGAGAGGGACGGGGTCAGGGAGGGAGGAAGGAAGAGAGGGACGGGGTCAGGGAGGGAGGAAGGAAGAGAGAAATGAGGTCAGGGGAGGAGGAAGAGGGATGGGGTCAGGAAGAGAGGGACGGGGTCAGGAAGAGAAGGAAGTGATAGACTGGGTCAGGGGCGGAGGAAGAGAGGGACAGCAGTGGCTTCTTCCACACCATTCTTGTTTAGTGTTTTACATATCGTAAACTCGTCAACAGAGATGTTAGCATGTTCCAGAGAATTCTGTAAGTCTTTAGTTGACACACTAGGATTCTTCTTAACCTCACTGAGCATTCTGCGTCATCTTCCAGTCATCTTTGCAGGACGGCCACTCCTAGAGAGAATAGTAACAGTGCTGAACTTTCTCCATTTCTAGACAATTTGTCTTACCATGGTCTGATGAACATCAAGGCTTTTAGAGATATTTTTGTAACCCTTCCCAGCTTTATGCAAGTTAAAATTCTTAATCTTAAGTCTTCTGAGATCTCTTTTGTTCGGGGCATGGATAACATCAGGCAATGCTTCTAGTGAATAGGGTTGCAAAGGGTGGGAAACTTTCCGGTGAATTTCCCCGGAAATTTCCATGGGAAGTTAAGCCCTGGAATTTGGGGTATTTTGCTTAAATTCAACAAAAGAAAAATGTGCTTATAACAGTGAGCCTTTTTTTTTGTGGGATACACATAAGACAAATCTAGGTCTTGTGGCATATTTTGGTTAAACTATCCCCAATTCAATGGAATTGCAAACCTCTGCATTCTTCCATCACATGTGCAGTGCGTTCTTCCACCACATGTACAGCTGATTCTCAAGATCTTGCACACTAATGACATGCTATTGAGCCCACACTACTACACTGTTTGACCCAAGGACTACACACTTTCTGGTAAGTTTTGATTACAATACTGGGTGGGGTGAATATATATGACATACATGATTTTTTGTTAACTAGTAAATAGTAGCCTACAGCAAAGTGTGTTTAAATCATTTCTAACTTTCTGCTAGTTCGTTTTTGCTACCATGTGGGTTTTAGCTTGCTTGCGCCATGCTAACTGAGGAGTGTTAATTCACCTGTTTCCATACATGTTTCAATTGAAAACATTTTTCTTACAAAGGAGTTGTTTAATCTAACTGCTTAACAATTTATCTGTATGTGTAGTTGTATGTGGGTTTTTTTACTCATTTTTTCCTAATCTTTACAGGAAAATGTCACGGACACGATGTGTGGAGACATTTCACTGCAGCTAATGTAGAAAGAAAAGTTGTCTACATTTGCAAATACTGTGCCAAATCATGTGTGAAGAATGCAACAAAGATGCAGAATCTGGGCCAGTGCATAAAGTTCCCTCAGCGATTACAACCTCTGACAAAAGTCCCTCTTACTTCTATTCGAGGTGAAAATGATGAATCCGACTCCTTATCAATAGCAACAGCTTATGGTCCTCCTGGAATCACAAGTTTTTTTGACTCAATGGAAGAACGTAGTCAGAGAAATGATGAATGTCTTGCTCGAGCTGTGTATGCAACTGGTTCACCTCTGATGCTCACAGGCAATGTGTATTGGAAGAGATTTCTGAATGTTTTTGCCCAGCATACACCTCTCTGGATGAGGGCAAGGTTCTTGGCAGTCTGGTGAAGTACACTTCCAAGCAAGGGCTTTGTGATGGAGATGCAATATGGCAGTCGTGCCAACATATCTCATCAGCCACCTGGAGGAAGGGACTTTGTGGATCTGAGGCTCTTTCCCAGCCGCCTCAGAGCACAACTGGTCCTTGTTTGGGAACACACACACACACACACACACACACACACACACCAAAGCGTGCAACAGGCTGACCAATACAAGGGTTGAAAAATTGGTGGCCATCCGGGCAAATTTGAGGCTTTTTGAGCCTGACAACGAGCCATCCTCAACAAGGTTGGAAAGTGACAGTGAAGATGAGGCCGCAGAGTTTGATGTTCAAGAGGTGGACATTGAGGAGGTCCAGGGAGAAGACATGGAAGTCTGAGAGGAAGACAACCAAAGCTTTAGTTTCTAGACTATCATTTTATAGATGCAATGGATCATTGGAGATCATTCAATATTCCCTTACTTTTGTTGTTCATTGAAATCATCTCATGTGAAGAGTCAACTCATTTATTTAAAGTTCAATTCGTAACTAAATTTTGATTTTTTTTATTTATATTGGAAGTATTTAATCATTTGCCATTATGTCTACTTATGATAAGGTAAAAGGTTTGTTTGTCTCCATATATGTTATGGTAAATATATCCAATGCAAAAAAAACATCTAAATGGTATAAATATTATTTTGCATACATTTCCATTAATTCCCAAGGAAAGTTTCCACCTCTGAATATTCCCCAAAATGTGCAACCCTACTAGTGAATAGCAAACAAACATTTTGTGAGTGTTTTTTAATAGGGCAGGGCAGCTCTAACAAACATCTCTAATCTCGTCTCATTGATTGGACTCCAGGTTAGCTGACTCCAATTAGCTTTTGGAGAAGTCATTAGCCTAGGAGTTCACATACTTTTTCAACATACACTGAGAATGTTTAAATGATGTATTCAATATAGACTACAAAAATAATTTGTGTGTTATTAGTTTAAGCTCACTGTGTTTGTCTGTTGTTGTGACTTAGATGAAGATCAGATCAAATCTGATGACCAATTAATGCAGAAATCCTGGTAATTCCAGAGGGTTTATACATACTTGTTCTTGCCACTGTACACACACAGGCATTATATTCAATTAACTCTGCAACTAACAATTCACTTTTTCACAACTGCCACCAGTATGGCGACCAATACATTTACAACAAAGACATAGTAGGATAAATAAATGTGTTTAAAGAAAAAAGGATATTTCATGCTGAAACCCTCATTAAATACCAATCATTTTCACTAAGTTGATGGTTTGTATTCAGGATAATGATTTACAGCTTTGTCGTGCTATTATTATTTTAAAAAAATCGTATATATCTTTGAATATTTGACATGCGATAAGGCCACACAGAGGGCCGGCGATAATTACACACGTGTGAAAATCTGAAGGACTCAAAAGGGATGTCTTGTAAAAAAATTACATAAAATCCTTGAATGTCACCAAAATGCTGGTAGTTTACTGGTAAACATTGACATTTTCCAGTAATATACCCTCCCTTTGCAACCGTTGCACAGAGTGATGTAATGGCACTGAGTGTGGCATCTAGAAGTAAACAGGCAGAGGCCTTCAGAGGGGACACCTCCCTCCATGGCATCTAGAAGTAAACAGGCAGAGGCCTTCAGAGGGGACACCTCCCTCCATGGCATCTAGAAGTAAACAGGCAGAGGCCTTCAGAGGGGGCATCTCCCTCCATGGCATTTAGAAGACTTACTACACAGCCTAAAGAGAGTGGGCACAGTGAGGGAGATTACAACAGAGTGGAACTCCGGAACATTCAAGGAATATTAAAACGCATTCTAATTCTCAGCCATCTAAAATTATACACTTGGAGGTTTTATCAGAAGTAAGATATGGGGGGGGGGTTGTTAAGTTTTCCTCCTTAAAATTACTGCTGTCCTCAGTTCCTAAACCACAAGGCTTGGCCTTCTAGTTCACCAGCTGGACCAAAGACTTGACCTCATTGGTTGGACTAATTGGCGAACATCTGAGACACACGTCCATGGCTGTTGAACTGTGTTCTGCATTGCACAGCACTAAAGGAATGTTCCTAATTACACTAGAAAGATAAGTTAGCTTTACATGGCAATTACTGGTGACACACTGTGGCGGTACAGGACAGGGGAGTGAGTGTGTGTGTGTATAAAGGTCTGAGCCCACAGGAAGGGCAGGGGGCGTAGGAGTCTCCCATCTCAACAGAAATTAACTCGGACACACACACACACACACACCAATCCAAACTCTAAACAAATAAACAGACATTAATCTAAAACAACCAGCAGCAATAAGGTTTTAATGACGTTGTACTGTACTTCTAAACTGTACTTCTAAACTGTACTGTACTTCTAAACTGTACTTCTAAACTGTACTGTACTTCTAAACTGTACGTGTTTCCTGACCTTTCACTGTTACCTGTGCTTTAGATGCATCATGATGTTGACACTCATCTGTTCAGAGCGAGCAGAGGACTGTATAATGATGAGAGAGTGTAAAGGACTGTATAATGATGAGAGAGTGCAGAGGACTGTATAATGATGAGAGCGAGCAGAGGACTGTATAATGATGAGAGTGTAGAGGACTGTATAATGATGAGAGAGAGCAGAGGACTGTATAATGATGAGAGAGTGCAGGACTGTATAATGATGAGAGAGTGCAGGACTGTATAATGATGAGAGAGAGCAGAGGACTGTATAATGATGAGAGAGTGCAGAGGACTGTATAATGATGAGAGAGTGCAGAGGACTGTATAATGATGAGAGAGAGCAGAGGACTGTATAATGATGAGAGAGAGCAGAGGACTGTATAATGATGAGAGAGAGCAGAGGACTGTATAATGATGAGAGAGAGCAGAGGACTGTATAATGATGAGAGAGAGCAGAGGACTGTATAATGATGAGAGAGAGCAGAGGACTGTATAATGATGAGAGAGTGCAGAGGACTGTATAATGATGAGAGAGTGCAGAGGACTGTATAATGATGAGAGAGTGAGAGGACTGTATAATGATGAGAGAGTGAGAGGACTGTATAATGATGAGAGAGTGCAGAGGACTGTATAATGATGAGAGAGTGCAGAGGACTGTATAATGATGAGAGAGAGCAGAGGACTGTATAATGATGAGAGTGCAGAGGACTGTATAATGATGAGAGAGTGAGAGGACTGTATAATGATGAGAGAGTGTAGAGGACTGTATAATGATGAGAGAGTGTAGAGGACTGTATAATGATGAGAGAGTGCAGAGGACTGTATAATGATGAGAGAGTGCAGAGGACTGTATAATGATGAGAGAGTGAGAGGACTGTATAATGATGAGAGAGTGAGAGGACTGTATAATGATGAGAGAGAGCAGAGGACTGTATAATGATGAGAGAGAGCAGAGGACTGTATAATGATGAGAGAGAGCAGAGGACTGTATAATGATGAGAGAGAGCAGAGGACTGTATAATGAGTCGGACATCCTCAGGACCCCAGTAAACAGTCAGGATCAGAGGAGGGATACAACCTGTCAGAACAGTAAACAGTCAGGATCAGAGGAGGGATACAACCTGTCAGAACAGTAAACAGTCAGGATCAGAGGAGGGATACAACCTGTCAGAACAGTAAACAGTCAGGATCAGAGGAGGGATACAACCTGTCAGAACAGTAAACAGTCAGGATCAGAGGAGGGATACAACCTGTCAGAACAGTAAACAGTCAGGATCAGAGGAGGGATACAACCTGTCAGAACAGTAAACAGTCAGGATCAGAGGAGGGATACAACCTGTCAGAACAGTAAACAGTCAGGATCAGAGGAGGGATACAACCTGTCAGAACAGTAAACAGTCAGGATCAGAGGAGGGATACAACCTGTCAGAACAGTAAACAGTCAGGATCAGAGGAGGGATACAACCTGTCAGAACAGTAAACAGTCAGGATCAGAGGAGGGATACAACCTGTCAGAACAGTAAACAGTCAGGATCAGAGGAGGGATACAACCTGTCAGAACAGTAAACAGTCAGGATCAGAGGAGGGATACAACCTGTCAGAACAGTAAACAGTCAGGATCAGAGGAGGGATACAACCTGTCAGAACAGTAAACAGTCAGGATCAGAGGAGGGATACAACCTGCCAGAACAGTAAACAGTCAGGATCAGAGGAGGGATACAACCTGCTAGAACAGTAAACAGTCAGGATCAGAGGAGGGATACAACCTGTCAGAACAGTAAACAGTCAGGATCAGAGGAGGGATACAACCTGCCAGAACAGTAAACAGTCAGGATCAGAGGAGGGATACAACCTGCCAGAACAGTAAACAGTCAGGATCAGAGGAGGGATACAACCTGCCAGAACAGTAAACAGTCAGGATCAGAGGGGAACCAATGATAAAGATGGATCCATTCCAACCTCAAAGCGTCCCTGGTCACTGAAAGACCTACTTCTAAGTGTTGAACTGGCAACATCAGTCACCCAAACTACAGGGTACAACCCTTCACCACATACTCAGCATCATTCAGCTCAGTGTCGCAGTCCGCAGAGACATTCCTAGGAGAAAATAACACTGTTGGAATTTCCTGGAACGTCAACCCCCCATACACACGTGCGCACACACACACACACACACGTTCTATGAGAGAGTTCAGTTTAAAGCAGGATGCATGGCCTTCCCGACCACAACACAGCGCGTGGTGAAAGACAGAACACAGCGCGTGGTGAAAGACAGAACACAGCGCGTGGTGAAAGACAGAACACAGCGCGTGGTGAAAGACAGAACACAGCGCGTGGTGAAAGACAGAACACAGCGCGTGGTGAAAGACAACACAGCGCGTGGTGAAAGACAGAACACAGCGCGTGGTGAAAGACAGAACACAGCGCGTGGTGAAAGACAGAACACAGCGCGTGGTGAAAGACAGAACACAGCGCGTGGTGAAAGACAGAACACAGCACGTGGTTAAAGACAGAACACAGCGCGTGGTGAAAGACAGAACACAGCGGTTCACAGCTACCACACAGGAACACAGACAAATGAAAACATCCATTCATTTCATGACAATTGAAACGTTTGATTTATCCGCCAATATTCTTGATTCAACAAAACGGAAGAAACCTGAGTATAACTTGGGGTAGGCAACTACCTAAATTTGTCCAATGAGAAACGGTTGGTTTGGTTGAATTTTCCGTTGCACATTTTTTAATAAAGTTTAGCCTTAATAACCACAACCCCCCATGGTCCATTATAACAGGAGGACCAGAGGACTGTGTCCCAAATGGCTCCCTATCCGTCCCTATGGGCCCTGGTCAGAAGTAGTGCACCTTATAGTGACTATGGTGCCATTTGGAACACATCCAGTAGAGGACTTCCAGCCAATGAGCTGATCTGATGCCATGACTGACAGCCATGCCCAGTGACACAGATCTGGTTGCCATGTCAACAGTCTCTGGCTGGGAGGGTAATGGTTTGGGAGAATGGGATGCACATTGACCAGTGTACCAGCGCATACGCACGACGAGAGGCTAAACAGTAGGTGAACTGTCTGCTACGAAGTGTGTGTGTGTACGTACACAGTTTTGGACTTAACAGGGTCAGTTTGTCCATTCTGTCACCAGCAGTTCCACTTTATCTAATGTCTGTTGGTTAATGATTGAACAATTCTCTGGCCTGAGATCCAAACTCACCTCTCCCAATGCTGCAGAGTGAGTTGACAAAAATGCATTTTCTCCCATTCTGTCAAATACATGTTCTTTAAGAAAGTGCTCTGGTGCAACCAATTAGTAGTTAGGCTATCAAAGAGGACGTTGTTCGTGGACATGGTATGATGGAGTACATCAGAAAAGATTTCACCGGAGTCACCATCATCATAGATTTAGGCCACCATGCTCCCCTAGTCTAGACAACCTATCCAGGAGCTAAACCCCTGCCTTCAATACAACGATGCTTTTCTTTTTACCATAATACAAAGTGAGTCGCACCATATGTCCTTGAATTCCTTTAAGCTACACAACTTCTAAATGAATCAGTCGAATATAAAGTTACGAAATATGAAAATAATTATAAGTCCACTGAAAGCAGAGTTCTAACAGAAAACCTAAAACACAATCTTATTGTATTGATTTCAAAACGCAAAGCAAATGATCATGAAGCCAGACACAGAAAAGGCAACAAAGTAACACGAGCCTATTTCTACTGACTACCGTCATTTTTGCAACATCGTTGCATTCAATAAACAGGCACCCGGCAGCGCCCAAAACCACTGCATGTTGCAATGGTCTGTTGTTTGTAATGTGGGGAATAGTCTACACTCGACAGAAAGGGGACAACTACTCCAATGAAGCTGTTAAAAAGAGAATCATGAAATAACCCCAGTTTCAACACGGCCGAGGATCACTGACTAGGGAACAATAAGTAGCCTGGTTGATGATTACAAAAGCGTCTCCCCTCCCAATATTCACCCCCCGTGGTCCCCCTATCTGCGCTCCTGTCTGTTTGTAAGCTGCATGCACTATGATCAAGACGGAATAAAAGATCCACAAGTAAGTCTTTTTTTAATGAATCTAATATAAAGCGCATGCATAGGCCACCGGGAACTCACCGTGGAAAGCATCCCATTCACAAGGCGTTGATCCGCGTGACAGTTTCAACGGGTACCCAGGTTCAAGACAAGGGCGCGTTCATCACACAACAACGTTGTCTGTTGGCATGTCTTGTAGTAGGCTAGGATCCGCTCAACAACGGGACCAGGCAAAATGTAGAGAATATATATCCTATCGACTCTTCCAAACTCCCAATTCTATTATTTTTAATTTTGAAAAAAACAACACCAACATAATATAGTGAAGATGATTTCCAGAGTAAAATAGTAGCTATGATGTGTCCTCTGTGCTTCTGTCAGGGGTGGCTGTACACCGGTGCAACGTTCATCACGTTTCCACTCCTTTCGTGAGTCTGACCACGCCCCTCCCACATGGCGTCTTAAAGCGATAGAGGGGTATTCTAGAATTCAGGCTACTCTCACTTTACTGAGACCGACCGCATGTTTTCCAAACGGAGATGTGCAGTGAATGATTGTCACATTCAAATTCGTGTGTGTGTGGCAACGGGTACCATATCTCACACAGCCAAAGGAGGGGAAAGGTAGTCCTATAGTCACATGACTTACTGCCCAGGGAGGGGATAGGTAGTCCTA
Source organism: Salmo trutta (assembly GCF_901001165.1). NCBI lineage: Eukaryota > Metazoa > Chordata > Actinopteri > Salmoniformes > Salmonidae > Salmo > Salmo trutta. Next base: position 76,519,266 of record NC_042957.1, on the reverse strand, counting down.
TAGTCACATGACTTACTGCCCAGGGAGGGGATAGGTAGTCCTATAGTCACATGACTTACTGCCCAGGGAGGGGATAGGTAGTCCTATAGTCACATGACTTACTGCCCAGGGAGGGGATAGGTAGTCCTATAGTCACATGACTTACTGCCCAGGGAGGGGATAGGTAGTCCTATAGTCACATGACTTACTGCCCAGGGAGGGGATAGGTAGTCCTATAGTCACATGACTTACTGCCCAGGGAGGGGAAAGGTAGTCCTATAGTCACATGACTTACTGCCCAGGGAGGGGATAGGTAGTCCTATAGTCACATGACTTACTGCCCAGGGAGGGGAAAGGTAGGCCTATAGTCACATGACTTACTGCCCAGGGAGGGGATAGGTAGTCCTATAGTCACATGACTTACTGCCCAGGGAGGGGAAAGGTAGGCCTATAGTCACATGACTTACTGCCCAGGGAGTGGAAAGGTAGGCTATAGTCACATGTCTTACAGCCCAGGGAGGGGAAAGGTAGTCCTATAGTCACATGACTTACTGCCCAGGGAGGGGAAAGGTAGTCCTATAGTCACATGACTTACTGCCCAGGGAGGGGATAGGTAGTCCTATAGTCACATGACTTACTGCCCAGGGAGGGGAAAGGTAGGCCTATAGTCACATGACTTACTGCCCAGGGAGGGGAAAGGTAGTCCTATAGTCACATGACTTACAGCCCAGGGAGGGGATAGGTAGGCATAAAGTGTCATGTCTTACAGCCCAGGGAGGGGATAGGTAGGCCTATAGTCACATGTCTTACAGCCCAGGGAGGGGATAGGTAGGCATAAAGTGTCATGTCTTACAGCCCAGGGAGGGGATAGGTAGGCCTATAGTCACATGTCTTACAGCCCAGGGAGGGGATAGGTAGGCCTATAGTCACATGTCTTACAGCCCAGGGAGGGGATAGGTAGGCCTAAAGTGTCATGTCTTACAGCCAAGGGAGGGGATAGGTAGTCCTATAGTCACATGACTTACTGCCCAGGGAGGGGATAGGTAGGCCTATAGTCACATGTCTTACAGCCCAGGGAGGGGATAGGTAGGCATAAAGTGTCATGTCTTACAGCCCAGGGAGGGGATAGGTAGGCCTATAGTCACATGACTTACGAAGTTGATTTCCAATAGGTGCAGGATTTCTAGAACACAGGGGCATGACCCGCATGCGTTGTTGAGGTGGGTGGAAGTATGCTGGGGGGAATGTAGTCTATCAACAGATTCATCATGATAGCAGATTCATTACGATAGGGTCACCCAGAGGGACCGAGCATTGCGTTTGGTTCGACTCAGGGGCGTGAGAGGTACCATGTTTTAGCCTATGGAAAAGGGCTCCTCTAAAGGGGGTGATAACAGACTTTAAGTAGAGGATGCACAGTTTAAGAGGAAGGTTCCTGGTATGTGTGAGGCCGGACGGCTTATGGCGTCAGCATGCTTCAGTTTGGCTGGCGCCTAGCCTAACTCGGCTAGCCGAATCCGAACAAGTGTGCTCGCATACTCCCTTAAAAGACCTATACTTGAAAAATTAGAATAAAGTGGCAATAGTACTGTTTGTCCATTTTGAGACGTCGTATATTTCCTCAAAATATAATTCATCTAAGATAACTGAAGAAATCTCTAATTAATTTTGATGTTTTGCAGAGGAGATTTTAGTCTCGTAAGAAAAAATGGCGGACATCAGAACTTTTAAAATAAATCAAAAAGCGACTTTTTCAAATCCGGCTAGTCTCATGCAAGAGATCACAGGCTTGACTAGTCAGATTTGCGGGGGAGTGATCAACCGCGGCTCTATCCATGGTGCTGAATCTATGCTTGTGCTGCTATTGTTAGTCTGTTTATTAAACGCAGCATCGGATATGCCACAGTAAACGTCGTAGGTAGGCCTATAGTCACATGACTTACTGCCCAGGGAGGGGAAAGGTAGGCCTATAGTCACATGACTTAGCCCAGGGAGGGGAAAGGTAGGCCTATAGTCACATGTCTTACAGCCCAGGGAGGGGAAAGGTAGGCCTATAGTCACATGACTTACAGCCCAGGGAGGGGAAAGGTAGGCCTATAGTCACATGACTTACTGCCCAGGGAGGGGAAAGGTAGAACTATAGTCACATGACTTACTGCCCAGGGAGGGGAAAGGTAGGCCTATAGTCACATGACTTACAGCCCAGGGAGGGGAAAGGTAGGCCTATAGTCACATGTCTTACAGCCCAGGGAGGGGAAAGGTAGGCCTATAGTCACATGACTTACAGCCCAGGGAGGGGAAAGGTAGTCCTATAGTCACATGACTTACTGCCCAGGGAGGGGAAAGGTAGGCCTATAGTCACATGACTTACAGCCCAGGGAGGGGAAAGGTAGTCCTATAGTCACATGTCTTACAGCCCAGGGAGGGGAAAGGTAGGCCTATAGTCACATGACTTACAGCCCAGGGAGGGGAAAGGTAGGCCTATAGTCACATGACTTACTGCCCAGGGAGGGGAAAGGTAGGCCTATAGTCACATGACTTACAGCCCAGGGAGGGGAAAGGTAGGCCTATAGTCACATGTCTTACAGCCCAGGGAGGGGAAAGGTAGGCCTATAGTCACATGACTTACAGCCCAGGGAGGGGAAAGGTAGTCCTATAGTCACATGACTTACTGCCCAGGGAGGGGAAAGGTAGGCCTATAGTCACATGACTTACAGCCCAGGGAGGGGAAAGGTAGGCCTATAGTCACCTGTCTTACGGGTTATCATAATATAAAAACAGCCACAACCTTTCCAAATCCCCCTGATAGCCAGGTACAAGGGGAGAGAAAAGGACTTAACATGCTGGTTAACATCTTTCAGTCAAAGGTAGACTCAAACTAATGTCATTTTCACTAGGCTGTAATAATAACCACATAATATTTTACCGCTCAGCCAACAGAGCTTCAAAGGCCTACTTTTAAAACCAGGCTACATCAACTAAATGAGGTATAATTACGTCAGACTCAGGTTGAACAGGAATACCCAGGATGCCCGGGAGAAGCTTGCAATTTTCTTACAGAATTGGTAGATTTGATGGAAAATATTCAACCTTAATCAGAACCATATGGTCCTCAAAGTTTTAGTGAGCGTACCCAGCCCAAGGTCCATCTGAAGGTCTTCTGCAGTTCATTCATTCGGCCGTTCGTTCTGCGCGTTGTGTTTTGGCCTAACAATCCAGGTTAGAGTAAGCATCCCAGACCTGGCCTAACAATCCAGGTTAGAGTAACCATCCCACACCTGGCCTAACAATCCAGGTTAGAGTAAGCATCCCACACCTGGCCTAACAATCCAGGTTAGAGTAACCATCCCACACCTGGCATAACAATCCAGGTTAGAGTAAGCATCCCACACCTGGCCTAACAATCCAGGTTAGAGTAAGCATCCCACACCTGGCCTAAAAATCCAGGTTAGAGTAAGCATCCCAGACCTGGCCTAACAATCCAGGTTAGAGTAAGCATCCGACACCTGGCCTAACAATCCAGGTTACAGTAAGCATCCCACACCTGGCTTAACAATCCAGGTTAGAGTAAGCATCCTACACCTGGCCTAACAATCCAGGTTAGAGTAAGCATCCGACACCTGGCCTAACAATCCAGGTTAGGTGTAAGCATCCCAGACCTGGCCTAACAATCCAGGTTAGAATAACCATCCTACACCTGGCCTAACAATCCAGGTTCGAATAACCATCCTACACCTGGCCTAACAATCCAGGTTAGAATAACCATCCTACACCTTGCCTAACAATCCAGGTTAGAATAACCATCCTACACCTGGCCTAACAATCCAGGTTAGAGTAAGCATCCCACACCTGGCCTAACAATCCAGGTTAGAATAACCATCCTAAACCTGGCCTAACAATCCAGGTTAGAGTCAGCATCCCCTACCTGGCCTAACAATCCAGGTTAGAGTAAGCATCCCAGACCTGGCCTAACAATCCAGGTTAGAATAACCATCCTACACCTGGCCTAACAATCCAGGTTAGAGTCAGCATCCCCTACCTGGCCTAACAATCCAGGTTAGAGTAAGCATCCCAGACCTGGCCTAACAATCCAGGTTAGAATAACCATCCTACCTGGCCTAACAATGTCTGTGATGATATGGCCATTAGACTATATAGTTATTCAGAATCAGCCCCCTCTGTTACTCTGACTGGCAGGGCTGCTGTTGAGTGATAGATGATGACACTAGAAAAAACTCATGTTCAAGTCACAGTCAGTGAACTAATTCATCATCTCTATCCATAGTATGATTTAGGAAAATACTTTTTCGGACAATTCAATTGTTCTAAAAGATGCGTGATGAACTTTATGATGACAAGCACTTTACTGTAAACTCCCCCCTTATCCCCCTCTCTCTTTCTCCTCCCTCATGTACTTTCTGCGATGAAATGAACAGCATGATGGACTGTATTTAAACAGCCAATGTCCATCAGTCATATTTTATAGCCATTTCCTTTCCTTGTTGGCCGAGTTCCCAGTGTATTCTCTCTTTCTCTCTCTCTTTCCCTTTCTTCCTCTTCCTCATCCTCTTTCTTTCTCTCTTTCTTTCTTTCTTTCTTTCTTTCTTTCTTTCTTTCTTTCTTTCTTTCTTTCTTTCTTTCTTTCTTTCTTTCTCTCTCTCTCTCTCTCTCTCTCTCTCTCTCTGTCTCTCTTTCTGTCTCTCTCTCTCTCTCTCTCCCTCCATCCGGCTCCTGGCCCTGTGAGTTGGATCTTAATGAGAATCTCTAGACAACTGCAGTGCTCTGTTTGGGTTTGTGGATGCATTAACGATTTGCCAAGGATCTGTCTTTCTGTCCGATTACTGCCGTCAGAGGAGAGGGCTTCTGCAAAATATAAGCTTTCTGGAGCTTCCTGTGGATTGTAGACCGGGCCTCTCATTTCATTGTACCCACCACTCTCTCTCTCTCTCTCTCTCTCTCTCAACCCCTCTCTCTTTTTGTTGTCTCTCGTCTCTCTCCTTCCCCTCTACTAAGGATACAGATTTTCCGGTTAGAAAGAAAGAGATTATCTCCAGGCTTACTATCCCACCCTCCCCCTTTCATCCTCCCTTCTCCCCTTTCATCCTCCCTTCTCCCCTGTCATCCCCCATTCTCCCCTATCAATCTCCCTACTCCCTGTCATCCCCCACTCTCCCCTTTCATCCTCCCTTCTCCCCTGTCATCCCCCATTCTCCCCTATCAATCTCCCTACTCCCCTGTCATCCCCCATTCTCCCCTGTCATCCTCCCTTCTCCCCTGTCATCCCCCATTCTCCCCTATCATCCTCCCTTCTCCCCTGTCATCCCCCATTCTCCCTATCATCCCCTTCTCCCCTGTCATCCCCCCTTCTCCCCTGTCATCCCCATTTCTCCCATGTCATCCCCCTTCTCCCCTGTCATCCTCCCTTCTCCCTGTCATCCTCCCTTCTCCTTGTCATCCTCCCTTCTCCCTGTCATCCTCCCTTCTCCTTGTCATCCCCCTTCTCCTTGTCATCCCCCCTTTTCACCTGTCATCCCCCTTCTCCCCTGTCATCCTCCCTTCTCCCCTGTCATCCTCCCTTCTCTCCTGTCATCACCCTTCTCCCCTGTCATCCCCCCTTTTCCCCTGTCATCCCCCTTCTCCCCTGTCATCCTCCCTTCTCTCCTGTCATCCCCCTTCTCCCCTGTCATCCCCCCTTTTCCCCTGTCATCCCCCCTTCTCCACTGTCATCCCTACTCCCCTGTTCTGTCTCTGTCGCTTTTCTGTTCTGTTCTGTCTCTGTCTCAGTCACCTTTCTGTTCTGTCACCCTCTTTTCTGTTCTGTTCTGTCTCTGCTCTGTCTCTGCTCTGTTCTGTCTCGTCTCTGTCTCGTATCTGTCTCTTCTCTTCTCTGTCCCTGTCCCTGTCTCATCTCGGCTCGGCTCTGTTCTGTCTCTGTCCATGTCTCATCATCCTCCCTTCTCCCCTGTCATCCCCCATTCTCCCTATCATCCCCTTCTCCCCTGTCATCCTCTTCTCCCCTATCATCCCCTTCTCCCCTGTCATCCTCCCTTCTCCCCTGTCATCCCCCATTCTCCCTATCATCCCCTTCTCCCCTGTCATCCCCCATTCTCCCTATCATCCCCTTCTCCCCTGTCATCCTCCCTTCTCCCCTGTCATCCCCCATTCTCCCTATCATCCCCTTCTCCCCTGTCATCCCCCATTCTCCCTATCATCCCCCATTCTCCCTATCATCCCCTTCTCCCTGTCATCCTCCCTTCTCCCCTATCACCCCCTTCTCCCCTGTCATCCTCTTCTCCCCTGTCATCTCCCCTTCTCCCCTGTCATCCCCTTCTCCCCTGTCATCCCCTTCTCCCCTGTCATCTCCCCTTCTCCCCTATCATCCCATTCTCCCCTGTCATCCTCCCTTCTACCCTGTCATCCTCCCTTCTCTCCTGTCATCCCCCTTCTCCCTGTCATCCCCCTTCTCCCCTGTCATCCCCCCTTTTCCCCTGTCATCCCCCCTTCTCCACTGTCATCCCCCTTCTCCCTTGTCATCCCTACTCCCCTGTTCTGTCTCTGTCTCTTTTCTGTTCTGTTCTGTCTCTGTCTCAGTTACCTTTCTGTTCTGTCACCCTCTTTTCTGTTCTGTTCTGTCTCTGCTCTGTCTCTGCTCTGTTCTGTCTCGTCTCTGTCTCGTCTCTGTCTCTTCTCTTCTCTGTCCCTGTCCCTGTCTCATCTCGGCTCGGCTCTGTTCTGTCTCTGTCCATGTCTCATCTCGGCTCTGTTCTGTCTCTGTCCCTGTCTGCTCTGTCTCTGCTCTGTCTCTGTCTCTGTCCTGTCTCTGCTCTGTCTCTGATGTGGCTGGGAAGAATCAGGTCAGCTATCTGCCTATTAGCATCTAGTGTCAGTCATCTTTATGGCTCTGGCTCTGACAGAGTTGTGTTCTATGTGAAGGAGGATGGGGTTCTTTCAGTAGTGTTGCCTAGCTACAGTACATAAATATGGACAAGTTCATGTTATTCAGACTTAAACATATTACTGATTATTTAACTTTAGCGAGTGCCTTGATATCTGCTCCAGACCTGTGAGGCTGAACCTGATTATTTAACTTTAGCGAGTGCCTTGATATCTGCTCCAGACCTGTGAGGTTGAACCTGATTATTTAACTTTAGGGGGGGCCTTGATATCTGCTCCAGACCTATGAGGCTGAACCTGATTATTTAACTTTAGCGAGTGCCTTGATATCTGCTCCAGACCTGTGAGGCTGAACCTGATTATTTAACTTTAGCGAGTGCCTTGATATCTGCTCCAGACCTATGAGGCTGAACCTGATTGTTTAACTTAGCGAGTGCCTTGATATCTGCTCCAGACCTATGAGGCTGAACCTGATTATTTAACTTTAGCGAGTGCCTTGATATCTGCTCCAGACCTATGAGGCTGAACCTGATTATTTAACTTTAGCGAGTGCCTTGATATCTGCTCCAGACCTATGAGGCTGAACCTGATTATTTAACTTTAGCGAGTGCCTTGATATCTGCTCCAGACCTATGAGGCTGAACCTGATTATTTAACTTTAGCGAGTGCCTTGATATCTGCTCCTGACCTGTGAGGCTGAACCTGATTATTTAACTTTAGCGAGTGCCTTGATATCTGCTCCAGACCTATGAGGCTGAACCTGATTATTTAACTTTAGCGAGTGCCTTGATATCTGCTCCAGACCTATGAGGCTGAACTGATTATTTAACTTTAGCGAGTGCCTTGATATCTGCTCCAGACCTATGAGGCTGAACCTGATTATTTAACTTTAGCGAGTGCCTTGATATCTGCTCCAGACCTGTGAGGCTGAACCTGATTATTTAACTTTAGCGAGTGCCTTGATATCTGCTCCAGACCTGTGAGGCTGAACCTGATTATTTAACTTTAGCGAGTGCCTTGATATCTGCTCCAGACCTGTGAGGCTGAACCTGATTATTAACTTTAGCGAGTGCCTTGATATCTGCTCCAGACCTGTGAGGCTGAACCTGATTATTTAACTTTAGCGAGTGCCTTGATATCTGCTCCAGACCTGTGAGGCTGAACCTGATTATTTAACTTTAGCGAGTGCCTTGATATCTGCTCCAGACCTATGAGGCTGAACCTGATTATTTAACTTTAGCGAGTGCCTTGATATCTGCTCCAGACCTATGAGGCTGAACCTGATTATTTAACTTTAGCGAGTGCCTTGATATCTGCTCCAGACCTATGAGGCTGAACCTGATTATTTAACTTTAGCGAGTGCCTTGATATCTGCTCCAGACCTATGAGGCTGAACCTGATTATTTACTTTAGCGAGTGCCTTGATATCTGCTCCAGACCTATGAGGCTGACCTGATATACTTGCGAGTGCCTTGATATCTGCTCCAGACCTATGATGCTGAACCTGATTATTTAACTTTAGCGAGTGCCTTGATATCTGCTCCAGACCTATGATGCTGAACCTGATTATTTAACTTTAGCGAGTGCCTTGATATCTGCTCCAGACCTATGAGGCTGAACCTGATTATTTAACTTTAGCGAGTGCCTTGATATCTGCTCCAGACCTATGAGGCTGAACCTGATTATTTAACTTTAGCGAGTGCCTTGATATCTGCTCCCTGATATCTGCTCCAGACCTATGAGGCTGAACCTGATTATTTAACTTTAGCGAGTGCCTTGATATCTGCTCCAGACCTATGAGGCTGAACCTGATTATTTAACTTTAGCGAGTGCCTTGATATCTGCTCCAGACCTATGAGGCTGAACCTGATTATTTAACTTTAGCGAGTGCCTTGATATCTGCTCCAGACCTAACCTGATTATTTAACTTTAGCGAGTGCCTTGATATCTGCTCCAGACCTATGAGGCTGAACCTGATTATTTAACTTTAGCGAGTGCCTTGATATCTGCTCCAGACCTATGAGGCTGAACCTGATTATTTAACTTTAGCGAGTGCCTTGATATCTGCTCCAGACCTATGAGGCTGAACCTGATTATTTAACTTTAGCGAGTGCCTTGATATCTGCTCCAGACCTATGAGGCTGAACCTGATTATTTAACTTTAGCGAGTGCCTTGATATCTGCTCCAGACCTATGAGGCTGAACCTGATTATTTAACTTTAGCGAGTGCCTTGATATCTGCTCCAGACCTATGAGGCTGAACCTGATTATTTAACTTTAGCGAGTGCCTTGATATCTGCTCCAGACCTATGAGGCTGAACCTGATTATTTAACTTTAGCGAGTGCCTTGATATCTGCTCCAGACCTATGAGGCTGAACCTGATTATTTAACTTTAGCGAGTGCCTTGATATCTGCTCCAGACCTATGAGGCTGAACCTGATTATTTAACTTTAGGGGGGGCCTTGATATCTGCTCCAGACCTATGAGGCTGAACCTGATTATTTAACTTTAGCGAGTGCCTTGATATCTGCTCCAGACCTATGAGGCTGAACCTGATTATTTAACTTTAGCGTGTGCCTTGATATCTGCTCCAGACCTATGAGGCTGAACCTGATTATTTAACTTTAGCGAGTGCCTTGATATCTGCTCCAGACCTGTGAGGCTGAACCTGATTATTTAACTTTAGCGAGTGCCTTGATATCTGCTCCAGACCTATGAGGCTGAACCTGATTATTTAACTTTAGCGAGTGCCTTGATATCTGCTCCAGACCTGTGAGCCTGAACCTGATTATTTAACTTTAGCGAGTGCCTTGATATCTGCTCCAGACCTGTGAGGCTGAACCTGATTATTTAACTTTAGCGAGTGCCTTGATATCTGCTCCAGACCTATGAGGCTGAACCTGATTATTTAACTTTAGCGAGTGCCTTGATATCTGCTCCAGACCTGTGAGGCTGAACCTTTCAGGTAGAAACTGAATAAACTGCAGGAACATTCAACAGAGTCTGGGTATCTATTCAAGGCTTACAATTTGAGGCATTCAAAGAAACAATTTGTAGAAAATAAAATAATTTATTGTTGCAGTAGTACCATGATCATGTGGTTCTGATGTGTACAGTGAGTTTCAGCACACAACAACACAGGTGATATAAGTGTCCTTATGGACCTTGAATGTGATCAGGCACCTTCTTCCAATGGTTTCCATCCCGTTAGAAATGTCCCATAATACTTTGGTCAAATGAATATTATAATACAACAAATGTGGGTGTTTATCTATGTATAGGTGGAATTAAGCCTAAATCATATTGTAAAGGGTTGAAAAACCATATTCAACATTATGCAGTTGCAGAGGAATGTACTGTAGCTGTAAGCACACAGATAACATTATGCAATACTTTTTTAATGAGATTGATAACATTACCATTACAGAAGTGATTGATAGATACCATTAAGAAATAAATATCTGTTCATCAAAATGAAGACAAATGCATATCACATATGTACATATAAAATAGCAACAATGTTTTGGGTTTAAGTGAGAAGAACATCAAAGGTGTTGAAGCCGTTGTAGCTGATTGAGTGTCGTGGTACCAAATGTCATTCGTCATGTTACAGTTGTCTCTTACGTTCGTCCTTGGTTCATATTTCTAGCCCACATTGAGTCTTTTCCCCTTTAATTGTGTTTTCTGTCATTCTCTGTAAGACATAGTCCACAGTCCACTGATCCTTTGTGATGTGGTACTGTTCTCTTGTTCATATAGGCTGCACTTTAAATACTCATCTCCTGGTTCACGTGTCGTGGCTGTCATGTAAAATACTATTATTAATGTGCCAAGCATCATAAACATTCTGAATGATTGTCTTTAAAAACAAAATTAAACTCTCTCTCTCTCTCTCTCTCTCTCTCACACACTCTCACACTCTCACACTCACTCTTTCTCTCTCTCGCTCAATCATAGACACACACACACACACACACACACACACACACACACACACACGGGAGAACGAAAAAATAATATCCAAGATGCCTGCAATGTTTACTATAATATCGAGAGAACACCTTTAAAAATAGTTGTCATTAAGAAACAAGCAGAAAAAAATGTAAACATGAGTAAAACCAACTACAACAAAAGAATCCCCTTTTCACTATGAGCCAAAGTGAGCTGTACGGCGCTGGCCAGGTTACACATCCACTATAGTAGATGGAACCATGTTGGACAGGATCATGTGAAAAGAAACTGTCCAAGCCAGCACAGTAGGGCTCAGGGTTAGCCCTGTAGTGTGAATGAGGGGTAGCCAGCCCAATAGGGCTCAGGGTCAGCCTTATTGTGTGAATGAGGGCTAGCCAGCCCAATAGGGCTCAGGGTCAGCCCTATAGTGTGAATGAGGGGTAGCCAGCACAGTAGGGCTCAGGGTTAGCCCTATAGTGTGAATGAGGGCTAGCCAGCCCGATAGGGCTCAGGGTCAGCCCTATAGTGTGAATGAGGGCTAGCCAGCCCGATAGGGCTCAGGGTCAGCCTTATTGTGTGAATGAGGGCTAGCCAGCCCAATAGGGCTCAGGGTCAGCCCTATAGTGTGAATGAGGGCTAGCCAGCCCAATAGGGCTCAGGGTCAGCCCTATAGTGTGAATGAGGGGTAGCCAGCCCAATAGAGCTCAGGGTCAGCCCTATAGTGTGAATGAGGGCTAGCCAGCCCAATAGGGCTCAGGGTCAGCCCTATAGTGTGAATGAGGGCTAGCCAGCCCAATAGGGCTCAGGGTCAGCCCTATAGTGTGAATGAGGGGTAGCCAGCCCAATAGAGCTCAGGGTCAGCCCTATAGTGTGAATGAGGGGTAGCCAGCCCAATAGAGCTCAGGGTCAGCCCTATAGTGTGAATGAGGGGTAGCCAGCACAGTAGAGCTCAGGGTCAGCCCTATAGTGTGAATGAGGGGTAGCCAGCACAGTAGAGCTCAGGGTCAGCCCTATAGTGTGAATGAGGGGTAGCCAGCACAGTAGGGCTCAGGGTCAGCCCTATAGTGTGAATGAGGGGTAGCCAGCACAGTAGAGCTCAGGGTCAGCCCTATAGTGTGAATGAGGGGTAGCCAGCCCAATAGAGCACAGGGTCAGCCCTATAGTGTGAATGAGGGATAAAAGAGACCTCTGGGATGTATGTTCCTACTGGGAGCAGTGTGTTAAACGTGGTTCAAACGAAAGAGGAGAATCCCGCGGTAGGAGGCTGCTGCGTGGAGGAACAGCCCAGGCTGCTTGGAGGCCTACTGCTGTACAGGAGGGTCCCATGCTGGCTGGGGGGTTCAGACACAGAACAGGACAGCAGCGAGGGAGTGGGAGTCCGGCTGCCCTTTGGCCTGAATAGTGTGCCCTGACACTGGGGTGCCAGACCCTGGATGAGACCCCCTTGGCTATGAAGCCCCTGGAGGCCCTGGGGCTGGGGGGATGGAGAGAGGGCCCGGGGCAGCAGGGGGGGTAGTGGGGGCAGGGGTGGAGGGTGTCTCGGGGTGGTGTTGGTGGTGGGCTGGATGGGGTCCTGATCATCCAGGGGGTGGGGGTGCAGCGGCTCTGGCTGGGTATATCCGTAGGCCGGGGGGCGGGAGACGCCCTTCTGCTGGCGGCGCCAGGAGTTATAGTAGGTGGGGTCACTGATGTAGTGGTTGACAAAGGAGTGGGTCTTCTGCTGCCCACCCCGGTTCTGATCCACCTCGTACTCGCTGTCGCTGCCCTGGGGTTGGACAAAAAGGAATAGTGGTTTTAGTTGAGGAATGAGAACTTAGTCGGTGTTGATAGTAGCTACATCAAACACAGTTTCAGATAAGGAGTGAGAACGGGGGATGTAGATACTAGCTACATCAAACACAGTTTCAGATAAGGAGTGAGAACGGTGGGTGTAGATACTAGCTACATCAAACACAGTTTCAGATAAGGAGTGAGAACGGTGGGTGTAGATACTAGCTACATCAAACACAGTTTCAGATAAGGAGTGAGAACGGTGGGTGTAGATACTAGCTACATCAAACACAGTTTCAGATAAGGAGTGAGAACGGTGGGTGTTGATAGTAGCTACATCAAACACAGTTTCAGATAAGGAGTGAGAACGGTGGGTGTAGATACTAGCTACATCAAACACAGTTTCAGATAGAGTGAGAACGGTGGGTGTAGATACTAGCTACATCAAACACAGTTTCAGATAAGGAGTGAGAACGGTGGGTGTTGATAGTAGCTACATCAAACACAGTTTCAGATAAGGAGTGAGAACGGTGGGTGTAGATACTAGCTACATCAAACACAGTTTCAGATAAGGAGTGAGAATGGGGGATGTAGATACTAGCTACATCAAACACAGTTTCAGATAAGGAGTGAGAACGGGGGATGTAGATACTAGCTACATCAAGCACAGTTTCAGATAAGGAGTGAGAACGGTGGGTGTAGATACTAGCTACATCAAGCACAGTTTCAGATAAGGAGTGAGAACGGTGGGTGTAGATACTAGCTACATCAAACACAGTTTCAGATAAGGAGTGAGAACTTAGTCGGTGTTGATACTAGCTACATCAAACACAGTTTCAGATAAGGAGTGAGAACGGTGGGTGTAGATACTAGCTACATCAAACACAGTTTCAGATAAGGAGTGAGAACGGGGGATGTAGATACTAGCTACATCAAACACAGTTTCAGATAAGGAGTGAGAACGGTGGGTGTAGATACTAGCTACATCAAACACAGTTTCAGATAAGGAGTGAGAACAGGGGATGTAGATACTAGCTACATCAAACACAGTTTCAGATAAGGAGTGAGAACGGTGGGTGTAGATACTAGCTATATCAAGCACAGTTTCAGATAAGGAGTGAGAACGGGGGATGTAGATACTAGCTACATCAAGCACAGTTTCAGATAAGGATTGAGAACGGTGGGTGTAGATACTAGCTACATCAAACACAGTTTCAGATAAGGAGTGAGAACGGGGGATGTAGATACTAGCTACATCAAACACAGTTTCAGATAAGGAGTGAGAACGGTGGGTGTAGATACTAGCTACATCAAACACAGTTTCAGATAAGGAGTGAGAACGGTGGGTGTAGATACTAGCTACATCAAACACAGTTTCAGATAAGGAGTGAGAACAGGGGATGTAGATACTAGCTACATCAAACACAATTTCAGATAAGGAGTGAGAATGGGGGATGTAGATACTAGCTAAATCAAGCACAGTTTCAGATAACACAATAAGAAGATTAAGACTTCCTATGGGAATTATGATTCATTGTCAACCTGATTTACTAAAGGCTTTGTTCTACAGGTCTAAAGGGCATGATTACAAACAAGTAATAATGGTCTTCATCTAACTGAGAAAACTCGAGACTGTGGATTAGGCTTCTACTATCTGGGATCTGTCTCCCAGCAGCTAACACACAGGTGACAGACAGCTAACACACAGGTGACAGACAGCTAACACACAGGTGACAGACAGCTAACACACAGCTAACAGACAGCTAACACACAGCTAACACACAGCTGACAGACAGCTAAAACACATCTAACAGACAGCTAACACACAGCTAATACACAGCTAACACACAGCTGACAGACAGCTAAAACACATCTAAAAGACAGCTAACACACAGCTAACACACAGCTGACAGACAGCTAATACACAGCTAACAGACAGCTAACACACAGCTAACAGACAGCAGGACCTACTACTATCTGGGATCTGTCTCCCAGCAGCTAACACACAGCTAACAGACAGCTAACACACAGGTGACAGACAGCTAACACACAGGTGACAGACAGCTAACACACAGCTAACAGACAGCTAACACACAGCTAACACACAGCTGACAGACAGCTAACACACATCTAACAGACAGCTAACAGACAGCTAACACACAGCTAACAGACAGCTAACACACAGGTGACAGACAGCTAACACACAGCTAACACACAGCTAACACACAGCTAACAGACAGCTAACAGACAGCTAACACACAGCTAACAGACAGCTAACAGACAGCTAACACACAGCTAACAGACAGCTAACAGACAGCAGGACCTACTACTATCTGGGATCTGTCTTCCAGCAGCTAACACACAGCTAACAGACAGCTAACACACAGCTAACAAACAGCTAACACACAGCTAACACACAGCTAACAGACAGCAGGACCTCACCCAAAGCCCTGAGGAGCACCGATCTGATACGTGTAAACAAGAGTCTCCTATAGATGGACAGAGAACAATACAACTATCACAGGAGGATGGTGGCACCTCAATTAGGGAGGATGGGCTCGTGGTAATGGCTGGAGCGGAATGAGTGGAATGGTTTCCATCTGTTTGATGCGGTTTCATTCGCTCCGTTCCAGACATTAATCTGAAATGTCTTCCAAGCCACTGAACTTTATTACATCTGCTGAGAAGAGAGGGAGAACACTGGGAAGAGAGGGAGAACGCTGGAAAGAGAGGGAGAATGCTGGGAAGAGAGGGAGAATGCTGGGAAGAGAGGGAGAACGCTGGAAAGAGAGGGAGAACGCTGGGAAGAGAGGGAGAACGCTGGAAAGAGAGGGAGAATGCTGGGAAGAGAGGGAGAATGCTGGGAAGAGAGGGAGAACGCTGGAAAGAGAGGGAGAACGCTGGGAAGAGAGGGAGAACGCTGGGAAGAGAGGGAGAACACTAGGAAGAGACGGAGAACGCTGGGAAGAGAGGGAGAATGCTGATTAGAGAGGGAGAACACTGGGAAGAGAGGGAGAACGCAGGAAAGAGAGGGAGAACGCTGGGAAGAGAGGGAGAACGCTGGGAAGAGAGGGAGAACGCAGGAAAGAGAGGGAGAACGCTGGGAAGAGAGGGAGAACGCTGGGAAGAGAGGGAGAATGCTGGGAAGAGAGAGAATGCTGGGAAGAGAGGGAGAATGCTGGAAAGAGAGGGAGAATGCTGGGAAGAGAGGGAGAACGCTGATTAGAGAGGGAGAACGCTGAGAAGAGAGGGAGAATGCTGGGAAGAGAGGGAGAACGCTGGGAAGAGAGGGAGAATGCTGGAAAGAGAGGGAGAATGCTGGGAAGAGAGAGAATGCTGGGAAGAGAGGGAGAATGCTGGAAAGAGAGGGAGAATGCTGGGAAGAGAGGGAGAACGCTGGAAAGAGAGAGAATGCTGAGAAGAGAGGGAGAATGCTGGGAAGAGAGGGAGAATGCTGGGAAGAGAGGGAGAACGCTGGAAAGAGAGGGAGAATGCTGGGAAGAGAGAGAATGCTGGGAAGAGAGGGAGAATGCTGGAAAGAGAGGGAGAATGCTGGGAAGAGAGGGAGAACGCTGGAAAGAGAGGGAGAACGCTGGGAAGAGAGAGAATGCTGGGAAGAGAGGGAGAACGCTGGAAAGAGAGGGAGAACGCTGGGAAGAGAGAGAATGCTGGGAAGAGGGAGAACGCTGGAAAGAGAGGGAGAACGCTGGAAAGAGAGGGAGAACGCTGGGAAGAGAGAGAATGCTGGGAAGAGAGGGAGAACGCTGGAAAGAGAGGGAGAACGCTGGGAAGAGAGAGAATGCTGGGAAGAGAGGGAGAACGCTGGAAAGAGAGGGAGAACGCTGGAAAGAGAGGGAGAACACTGGGAATAAAGGGGTTACGCTGGGAAGAGAGGGAACGTTGGGGAGAGAGGGGAGGGTATGGGTCTCTGTCAGAGTAACATCTGTAACATCTGTCTTCCAACACCCTGGCTGTCTGTGTTTGCAGTTACCTGTACAGCACAGTCACAACATTGTTCAACCCAACTCTGAATAAACACTGCTCTCTCTCCCAGGAGCCCCAAACTACTGTTATTCTACTCCCCTGCATGGCAGTCACTGTTTACCTGACACTAAGACAAATAAATGAACTGTCTCTTTCCTGCTGGAAACTACAACATCTGTCTGTCTAGCTAATAGACCATTAATACTGCTGAGGGTACAGGGGATAGGATGACACCCACACACACACACACACACACACACACACACACACACACACACACACACACACACACACACACATTTAGATTTGTTGTTCTTTGGTAAGATAGAACAAGTTTAATTTTAAATGTTTTTGTTTGACCTGATCGTACGATGTGCTTACATATGTGACATCATGATTGCTGTGCACAAAGGAGCCAATTAGAAGGATGTATTGCTTTACAGCATGTTACTATTGAACCTTCTCAATGTCCCTGAACAGTCTGTTTCACTATTCTACATGCTACACCTGGGTTCTCATTGTATTTTGTTCCTTATCCTTGCTTGAGCTCTGTATGATTGAGCTTACCTGGTGCAATGGAACCAACAGAACAGTCCTAAAAGTGCAAAACTCAGTCTGCTACACACTGACACATCCAGTACCCCAGATTAACATGACATTTCCTGTTTGAGTCTGAGAATGAACTGGTACTGAAGCCATGACAGGACATGAGGGGTTGAGACATGAGAATCAGACCAATCCTTCCTTCCCATGGGATAAATTATAACTCATATAAAAACAGAGAAAGAGAGAGAGAGAAAGGGGGGGATAGAGAGGGGGGAGAGAAAGAGAAAAAGGGTAGAAAGACAGAGAGAGACATAATGATAAATAAGAAACTCAGAGTGGGAGGGAGAAATGTCAGTCATGTCAGCTATCTTATGTCAATAACAGGCCATTCTAGTTGGTGGTGACACACTTGAAACTGACCCCTCGTACTGACAATGTATTGGTTCTGACTTGAAACTGACCCCTCGTACTGACAATGTATTGGTTCTGACTTGAAACTGCCCCCTCGTACTTACAATGTATTGGTTCTGACTTGAAACTGACCCCTCGTACTGACAATGTATTGGTTCTCACTTGAAACTGACCCCTCATACTGACAATGTATTGGTTCTGACTTGAAACTGAGCCCTCGTACTGACAATGTATTGGTTCTGACTTGAAACTGCCCCCTCGTACTGACAATGTATTGGTTCTGACTTGAAACTGCCCCCTCGTACTTACAATGTATTGGTTCTGACTTGAAACTGACCCCTCGTACTGACAATGTATTGGTTCTCACTTGAAACTGACCCCTCGTACTTACAATGTATTGGTTCTGACTTGAAACTGAGCCCTTGTACTGACAATGTATTGGTTCTGACTTGAAACTGCCCCCTCGTACTGACAATGTATTGGTTCTCACTTGAAACTGACCCCTCGTACTGACAATGTATTGGTTCTGACTTGAAACTGAGCCCTCGTACTGACAATGTATTGGTTCTCACTTGAAACTGACCCCTCGTACTGACAATGTATTGGTTCTGACTTGAAACTGAGCCCTCGTACTGACAATGTATTGGTTCTGACTTGAAACTGACCCCTCGTACTAACAATGTATTGGTTCTCACCAATTCTACATGAGAGGGGGGAAGGTGAGGATATAACAAGACATTACAATAGTTAGATGTTACAGTGCTCTCAGTGATCGCTAAACTCTGACAGAATTCAGCTCATGATGGGTTTATGTACTGTACCTGTAGGCTACAGTAACTGTACCTGTCGTCTACAGTAACTGTACCTGTAGGCTACAGTAACTGTACCTGTCGTCTACAGTAACTGTACCTGTCATCTACAGTAAATCTACCTGTCGTCTACAGTAACTGTACCTGTAGTCCACAGTAACAGTACCTGTAGGCTACAGTAACTGTACCTGTCGTCTACAGTAACTGTACCTGTAGTCCACAGTAACTGTACCTGTCATCTACAGTAACTCTACCTGTCGTCTACAGTGACAGTACCTGTAGTCTACAGTAACTGTACCTCTGAGTCTGATATCTCAAAGGGATTCTCAGTCAGGCTGCTGTAATCAACAGTAACTGTCCTTGTTGTCTACAGTAACTGTACTGGTTGTCTACATTAACTTTACCTGTCGTCTACAGTAACTGTATCTGTTGTCTACAGTAACTGTACCTGTAGTCTACAGTAACTGTACCTGTTGTCTACAGTAACTGTACTGTACCTGTGAGTCTGATATCTCAGAGGGCTTCTCAGTCAGGCTGCTGTAATCTACAGTAACTGTACCTGTGAGTCTGATATCTCAGAGGGCTTCTCAGTCAGGCTGCTGTAATCTACAGTAACTGTACCTGTGAGTCTGACATCTCAGAGGGCTTCTCAGTCAGGCTGCTGTGATCTACAGTAACTGTACCTGTGAGTCTGATATCTCAGAGGGCTTCTCAGTCAGGCTGCTGTAATCTACAGTAACTGTACCTGTGAGTCTGACATCTCAGAGGGCTTCTCAGTCAGGCTGCTGTAATCTACAGTAACTGTACCTGTGAGTCTGATATCTCAGAGGGCTTCTCAGTCAGGCTGCTGTAATCTACAGTAACTGTACCTGTGAGTCTGATATCTCAGAGGGCTTCTCAGTCAGGCTGCTGTAATCTACAGTAACTGTACCTGTGAGTCTGACATCTCAGAGGGCTTCTCAGTCAGGCTGCTGTGATCTACAGTAACTGTACCTGTGAGTCTGATATCTCAGAGGGCTTCTCAGTCAGGCTGCTGTAATCTACAGTAACTGTACCTGTGAGTCTGACATCTCAGAGGGCTTCTCAGTCAGGCTGCTGTAATCTACAGTAACTGTACCTGTGAGTCTGATATCTCAGAGGGCTTCTCAGTCAGGCTGCTGTAATCTACAGTAACTGTACCTGTGAGTCTGATATCTCAGAGGGCTTCTCAGTCAGGCTGCTGTAATCTACAGTAACTGTACCTGTGAGTCTGATATCTCAGAGGGCTTCTCAGTCAGGCTGCTGTTCTCTGCAGGGATCAGATCGTTATACTTGGTACTAACATCTTCATCAGAGTAGTGTAGACTGCCTGGACTGGGCCTCGGGGGAGACCTGGAGAGAGGAGGGGGGAGAGAGGACGGGGGGAAAGAGAAAGAGGGAGAGGGAAAGAGAGAGAGAAAGACAAATACAGAGAGAGAAATCCAAGGTCAATTTTAAGTGTTAGACAACTTGATATTGTTTCTCTGTTACAGTCTTATCTAACAGTTGGAAAGTCAAACACATCGTGAGGTTGACAGCATAGCCCACTGAACATGACAGTTCTTTAAGTCACTTTGTTAGTGTCCTGAATAGAAAACATTCAGTGACCATCCTCAGTCATGTAGACTACAGAATGTCTTCTGGACTATTCAAGCTTGCTGCTCATAGAACTCCAAGTTCTCCCTTTCCATTAAGTTGAGTGGCTCGGCCTATTGGCTGTTTTCCATAATGTATTGTTGTTTGTTTCCTCAGTGCAGTCTCTTAGTCAGCCAGTCAGCCAGTCAGTCAGCTAGCTAGCCAGCCAGCCAGTCTGTCAGTGTAGTCAGTCAGCCAGTCAGCCAGTCAGTCAGCTAGCTAGCTAGCCAGCCAGCCATTCTGCCAGTGCAGTCAGTCAGCCAGTCAGTCTTTCAGTGCAGTCAGTCAGCCAGTCAGTCTTTCAGTGCAGTCAGTGAGTCAGTCAGTCAGTCAGTCAGTCAGTCAGTCAGTCAGTCAGTCAGTCAGTCAGTCTCTCTGTCAGTCTCTCTGTCAGTCTCTCTGTCAGTCAGTCAGCCAGTCAATCTCTCTGTCAGTCAGTCAGTCAGTCAGTCAGTCAGTCAGTCAGTCAGTCAGTCTGTCAGTCTGTCAGTCTGTCTCTCTGTCAGTCTGTCTCCCCACAGTCAGTCTCTCTGTCAGTCAGTCTTTCTGCCAGTCTCTCTGTCAGTCAGTCAGTCAGTCAGTCAGTCAGTCAGTCAGTCAGTCAGTCAGTCAGTCAATCTCTCTGTCAGTCAGTCAGTCAGTCAGTCAGCCAGTCTATCAGTCAGTCAGTCTTGAGGACAGCCCACAAAGTCTGTAGTAGGAACTCAAGTTACACTTTATATAAGAGGTCAACACAACGCTGCTGCCTTGACATTCAACAGGCTTCCTTCTGCTTGTGTTCTGTTGAGTGTCAAGTTACACTTTATATAAGAGGTCAACACAACACTGCTGCCTTGACATTCAACAGGCTTCCTTCTGCTTGTGTTCTGTTGAGTGTTTGTCACAGCGTCAGACAAAGGCCAGTTATTATTGGTCAGGACAGACCCTGCTCCTCTGGTCCTCTTGGCACAGATCTCCTCTGAGACACATGGAGCAGCTCTGTGAGAGTTCTTAGTGCACATGGCACCCTATGTTCCTTATAGTCCCTATATAGTGCACAACTTTAGACCAGAGCCTATGGTAAAAAAGTAGTGCACTATATAGGGAATAGGGTGCCATTTGGAATGCATATTATTACATATATACACTAGATGAAAGATAGGAGCGCTGTTTTGAAGGCACCACGCATTCATCTTGGCACTCCCCCAACCTAGTAAAAAATATTTTGGAAGCTTTAGAAAAGCAGTTATTTTCTTCTATTACAGGCACCTTAATGCAGATACTTTTAAATTATATTATGTCCTTGAAACATTTCATTGAAATACTGTAGATATGGTTCTACTGGGCCTATCAGAGCTGGGGTAAACAACCTGTGGTATGGTTCTACTGGGCCTATCAGAGCTGGGGTAAACAACCTGTGGTATGGTTCTACTGGGCCTATCAGAGCTGGGGTAAACAACATGTGGTATGGTTCTACTGGGCCTATCAGAGCTGGGGTAAACAACCTGTGGTATGGTTCTACTGGGCCTATCAGAGCTGGGGTAAACAACCTGTGGTATGGTTCTACTGGGCCTATCAGAGCTGGGGTAAACAACATGTGGTATGGTTCTACTGGGCCTATCAGAGCTGGGGTAAACAACCTGTGGTATGGTTGGTCATGTGTTGCGGCGCTAAGCTAACGGACCTCATGGTGGTTGAGATATTAGGATATAGTGTTAGGTTCAGAGTCCGATTCCTCCAGTGCGGGGAAACCAGAGAGAAGCCGTGTCTCAAATGGCACCCTGTTCCATATTGGCCCTGGTCAAAAGAAGTGCACTATATAGGGAATAGAGTGCTATTTGGGACTCAATCAGGGTGGTTTTGCAGTGCACCCATTATGGAGGAATGTGTTAGATGGCTGGAGGTCGGGGAGGGGGTGGGGACAGTGCTGGTCTCTTCCTGACTGAGGAGGCCCGGGACGGGGATCAAAGGAACCAGTGCTGCATCCTGCCTCCCTTCTCTCTGAAGTGCTCCAGTCGGGTGCAGCTTCGTTAACGACCGGCTGCCCTGAGAGGGAGAGGGTGGGGTGAGGGTGGAGGATGGGATGGAAGGAAGGAGGTAGAGAGGGAGAGAGGAGTGATGGGGGAAGGCGGGGGGGGGAATGAGGAAATGGCTAGGCAGTACTGATCAATTATTTAAACTCTCTCTTTCCTATCGCCTCTGAATTTTAAGTTGCTCCTTCATCACAACTTCCCTCCTTCCCTCCCAAATCCTTTTGTTGCCTTAACCCTTTCATAGACTACACTGTTATGTGATGTCTTCCAAACGCCTTAGCCAATCTCAATGATTTAGCCATTTCATGTGGCCTATGTAAAGGTCCCCTTGTAACCTGGTACGTGAAAGATAGCACAGGAGACAGAGCCGTCACCAGTTTAATGTGGTTTAAATGGCTCTGCGGTACAAGCCGTGTCAGGCTCACCTCTTTTCCACCTTTATGCACCAAATGATTCTAATCTCATATAAAGACAATGGCTGGTTTCTGTACTTCATTAGTATTTTGTACAGATTGACCTCACAAACCTATTTTCTTTGAGCTGTTGCAGCATGTCTCCGACGTTAAGCCCACGGATGTAAACTACTGATGTGAGGGAGCGAGAGAGACGGAAAGAGAAATGTAGAGAGAGAAATAAAGAGCTAAAGATAGATAGAGAGGGAGCGTGGTCTAGACCTTCAGAGATACAAGCCCTACAGTAAACATCTCAGACTTCATCCTGGCCTTCAACAGAACAGACTACAGTAAACACCTCAGACCTCATCCTGGCCTTCAACAGAACAGACTACAGTAAACATCTCAGACCTCACCCTGGCCTTCAACAGAACAGACTACAGTAAACATCTCAGACCTCATCCTGGCCTTCAACAGAACAGACTACAGTAAACATCTCAGACCTCACCCTGGCCTTCAACAGAACAGACTACAGTAAACATCTCAGACCTCATCCTGGCCTTCAACAGAACAGACTACAGTAAACACCTCAGACCTCATCCTGGCCTTCAACAGAACAGACTACAGTAAACACCTCAGACCTCATCCTGGCCTTCAACAGAACAGACTACAGTAAACATCTCAGACCTCATCCTGGCCTTCAACAGAACAGACTACAGTAAACATCTCCACAGATCTCACCTGGCCTTCAACAGAACAGACTACAGTAAACATCTCAGACCTCACCTGGCCTTCAACAGAACAGACTACAGTAAACATCTCAGACCTCACATGGCTTTCAGCAGAACAGACTACAGTAAACATCTCAGACCTCATCCTGGCCTTCAACAGAACAGACTACAGTAAACATCTCAGACCTCACCTGGCCTTCAACAGAACAGACTACAGTAAACATCTCAGACCTCATCCTGGCCTTCAACAGAACAGACTACAGTAAACATCTCCACAGATCTCACCTGGCCTTCAACAGAACAGACTACAGTAAACATCTCAGACCTCATCCTGGCCTTCAACAGAACAGACTACAGTAAACATCTCCACAGATCTCACCTGGCTTTCAACAGAACAGACTACAGTAAACATCTCAGACCTCATCCTGGCCTTCAACAGAACAGACTACAGTAAACATCTCCACAGATCTCACCTGGCTTTCAACAGAACAGACTACAGTAAACATCTC
The DNA here is from genome assembly GCF_901001165.1 of Salmo trutta. Lineage (NCBI taxonomy): Eukaryota > Metazoa > Chordata > Actinopteri > Salmoniformes > Salmonidae > Salmo > Salmo trutta. The sequence continues at coordinate 76,495,624 of NC_042957.1, read as the reverse complement.
CACAGATCTCACCTGGCCTTCAGCAGAACATACATTACGGTGGAGAAAATCAATGACCTAACAGATGTTTTTCTGCTTTACTTTATGTACTTGATGACTGAGGGCCCCTAGAAGGAAAGGGTCATTTTTCTTGACCTGCACTCCTGAAATAACTTTGTAATATGTGAACAGTGAACACGGATGGTTACCCCAGTCATTGGCCATGAAAAGCAACCCAAAGGCCCTGGCCCTGGATCTATCTGTCTATTCATTGAGTTCAGACCTAATCAACAGAGAGAGAAGTCTTCCATGAGGATAATCTTTAAAGGGGTTTGTGTCCGGTGATCAGTCTGCCTTACCCCCGTCTCCTTCCTCCTCTCTCCCCCTGCCTTACCCCGTCTCCTTCCTCCTCTCTCCCCCTGCCTTACCCCCGTCTCCTTCCTCCTCTCTCCCCCTGTCTTACCCCCCTCCTTCCTCCTCTCTCCCCCTGCCTTACCCTCCTTTCCCCCCTCTCTCCCCCTGCCTTACCCACGTCTCCTTCCTCCTCTCTCCCCCTGCCTTACCCCCTCTCATTCCTCCTCTCTCCCCCTGCCTTACCCCCTCTCATTCCTCCTCTCTCCCCCTGCCTTACCCCCTCTCATTCCTCCTCTCTCCCCCTGCCTTACCCCCTCTCATTCCTCCTCTCTCCCCCTGCCTTACCCCCCTCTCCTTCCTCCTCTCTCCCCCTGCATTACCCCCTCTCTCTGCCCATGCCCTACCCCCTCTCCTTCCTCCCCCACCTCTCTCCCTGCCTGTGCTTCAATACAGACACCTCAGTCCTTCCACACAGATCAGAGAGAGAAAGCACAACAGAACATAACCCATGATGGAGCTGATGCTGTATGTATAATTGGTTCATTAGACTGTATAACAGCTAATCCACCACTCCATCCATCCTGTGCTTGTTATTGTCTGAAGATAAAGAGGCATGCTTCAACTGCAGTTGATCTCCTGAATAATCTTCTTCCTAGTCAATAAGTATGCACTGAGCATGTGAGCTTTAATCTCAGCCATGACCCCTTAGAATGAGAGCTATTATCTCAGCCATGACCCCTTAGAATGAGAGCTATTATCTCAGCCATGACCCCTCAGAATGAGAGCTATTCTCTCAGCCATGACCCCTCAGAATGAGAGCTATAATCTCAGCCATGACCCCTCAGAATGAGAGCTATTCTCTCAGCCATGACCCCTCAGAATGAGAGCTATTCTCTCAGCCATGACCCCTCAGAATGAGAGCTATTATCTCAGCCATGACCCCTCAGAATGAGAGCTATTCTCTCAGCCATGACCCCTCAGAATGAGAGCTATAATCTCAGCCATGACCCCTCAGAATGAGAGCTATTCTCTCAGCCATGACCCCTCAGAATGAGAGCTATTATCTCAGCCATGACCCCTCAGAATGAGAGCTATAATCTCAGCCATGACCCCTCAGAATGAGAACTATTATCTCAGCCATGACCCCTCAGAATGAGAGCTATTATATCAGCCATGACCCCTCAGAATGAGAGCTATAATCTCAGCCATGACCCCTCAGAATGAGAGCTATTCTCTCAGCCATGCCCCCTCAGAATGAGAGCTATTCTCTCAGCCATGACCCCTTAGAATGAGAGCTATTATCTCAGCCATGACCCCTCAGAATGACAGCTATTCTCTCAGCCATGACCCCTCAGAATGAGAGCTATTCTCTCAGCCATGACCCCTTAGAATGAGAGCAATTCTCTCAGCCATGACCCCTCAGAATGTGAGCCTAATCTTAGCCATGACCCCTCAGAATGAGAGCTATAATCTCAGCCATGACCCCTCAGAATGTGAGCCTAATCTTAGCCATGACTCAGCCTCAGAATAGATGGTTTAATCTCAACCTTGACCATCAGAACAGATGGTTTATTGTGAAACATGGTGTCGTTTGGTAGCCTAGTAGTTAGGACGTTGGGCCAGTAACTGAAAGGTTGCAAGATCAAATCCCCGAGCTGACAAGGTAATAATCTGTCGTTCTCTCACTGAACAAGGCAGTTAACCCACTGTTCCTAGGCCGTCATTGTAAATAATAATTTGTTCTTAACTGACTTGCCTAGCTAAATAAAATAAAAACATGACCTTCATAATAGATGGTTTACTGTGAAATATGACCCTCATAATAGATGGTTTACTGTGAAACATGACCCTCAGAATAGATGGTTTACTGTGAAACATGACCCTCAGAATAGATGTTTTACTGTGAAACATGACCCTCAGAATAGATGGTTTACTGTGAAACATGACCCTCATAATAGATGGTTTACTGTGAAACATGACCCTCATAATAGATGGTTTACTGTGAAATATGACCCTCATAATAGATGGTTTACTGTGAAACATGACCCTCAGAATAGATGGTTTACTGTGAAACATGACCCTCAGAATAGATGGTTTACTGTGAAACATGACCCTCATAATATATGGTTTACTGTGAAACATGACCCTCATAATATATGGTTTACTGTGAAACATGACCCTCAGAGTAGATGGTGAGTAGAATACAACAACAAATAGACATCATGCAGAAATCATCTGTGTGTGAATTGACTGTGTGTGTGTGTGAATTGACTGTGTGTGTGTGTGTGTGTGTGTGTGTGTGTGTGTGTGTGTGTGTGTGTGTGTGTTCGTGTGTGTGTGTGTGTGTGTGTGTGTGTGTGTGTGTGTGTGTGTGTGTGTTACTGACCGTGTGTAGATGCCGTTCTTGCGGCAGAAGGAGTTCTTGACTGACAGGCGTCTGTTGTTGAGTTCTAGGGCGGGGAAACGGCCCTCGTCCAGCCTGACCATCTCCCCATGGGACAGGGGCAGGGAGGTGCTGTTACTGTGGCTCCCTAGGTGGGGGTAAGATGACACTGGGAGAAGGTTAGTCCATTGTAGGGGCAGGGCACACACACAAGCTAAATGCCTTCTATGCTCGCTTCGAGGAAAGCAACACTGAACCATGTATGAGAGCACCAGCTGTTCCAGACGACTGTGTGATCACGCTCTCCATAGCCGATGTGAGTAAGACCTTTTAACAGGTTAACATTCACAAGGACGCAGGGCCAGATGGATTACCAGGACGCACTCAGAACATGCGCTGACCAACTGGCAAGTATCTTCACTGACATTTTCAACCTCTCCCTGACCCAGTCTATAATACATACATGTTTCAAGCAGACCACGATAGTCCCTGTGCCAAGAAGGCCTACATGACCATCGCCCCAGAGCACTCACATCGGTAGCTGTGAAATTATTTTTGAAAGGCTGGTCTTGCTCACATCAACACCATCAATGATTTAGCACTAAGGTTAATCAGCAGTCACACTATAAAACCTTTAGTGTTAGAGACTCTACTGAGCTGCCAGGCCCTGATCCAACAAAACCATGTTTTGACTGACCCACATGCCCAAATATATACCCTCATACACAGTATAAATCAATCAAATTCAATCAAATTTATTTATAAAGCCCTTCTTACATCAGCTGATGTCACAAAGTGCTGTACAGAAACCCAGCCTAAAACCCCAAACAGCAAGCAATGCAGGTGTAGAAGCACGGTGGCTAGGAAAAACTCCCTAGAAAGGCCAGAACCTAGGAAGAAACCTAGAGAGGAGCCAGGCTATGAGGGGTGGCCAGTCCTCTTCTGGCTGTGCCGGGTGGAGATTATAACAGAACATGGCCAAGATGTTCAAATGTTCATAGATGACCAGCAGGGTCAGATAATAATAATCACAGTGGTTGTCGAAGGTGCAACAGGTCAGCACCTCAGGAGTAAATGTCAGTTGGCTTTTCATAGCCGATCATTGAGAGTATCTCTACCGCTCCTGCTGTCTGTAGAGAGTTGAAAACAGCAGGTCTGGGACAGGTAGCACGTCCGGTGAACAGGTCAGTGTTCCCTAGCCGCAGGAAGAACAGTTGAGGTGTAGAGGCAGGGTTTAGGGGGCAGTGACCTCTCCTCTCTCTTCCTCCTGGCTGGTTAGTGTGACTCACCATGCTGGTGCTTGGTCCTGGTGGTAAGTTTGGACCACAGTAAAACAAACAACTTGTCAGTGGTACAAAATGGCTGTGTTGCCAGGGGTGGCTGGGGGGTAGCTGGAGGGTGCAGGCTCTAAAAGGGGCTCTTTGTGTCCCAGGCAAACACGGTCCTTGTCTCTCCTGGACCAGCCAAAGCCCTGTTGACTGACCCCTGACCCCTACAGGACCCCTGGACACTATAGGACCACTCTCAACACCACACTAAACACTAACGGGGCGTTAAAAGGTAATGGTGTGAGATCACAGCAGGCTTGACCTCTCTTCCACTCCTTCCTCTCTCCTGTTTCTCACCCTCTCTGTCTATGCTTCCCTTCCTCTCTCCTGTTCCTCTCCCCCTCTCTTTCTCTCCATCCCTGTGAGTTCTAACAGGCCGTTATCAAGTGAATATTTTACTGGATTTGGCCATCAGTGCTCCCACAAAAAATGCAGAGGAGGAGCAGTGGCAGTCAACCCGTGATGCCAGAGTCCAACAGTGATGTAACCTGGGATGACTCAGCAGACCGTCAGTCTGGCACTGTGGAGTTAGGGACAGAAGTCACACACAGTGTACTGACTTAATGACTATTGGCTTAAACATCAGAACAAACCCTGGACACTCACACTGGCAGATCGATACACATTCTTACTAAACGGGACAATAATGACCTCTCATCTCTCATTCTCCTGTCTACCTGTGCTTATGCAAGGCACTTTGTGACAACTGTTACTGGTAAAAGGGCTATAATTGAATTTGATAGTGCTTTTAGCTTGGTCTTATATTACAATGGTCATGCTGTATTTTTATAATTGTATAAATAGTTTTCAGATGTTCCAATCACGACTGATGGACCTGGGCTATTCTCCTAACGGGCCAGCTTCTCAGACACAGATTAAGACTAGTCCTGGACTGAAAAGATAGATCAATGGTGAATTGCCATCGAAACATAATTTTTTTGTCCAGGACTAGTCGGTGTCCGGGAAACCGCCCCTCAAAAGTATCAATAACTTGGGAATGGAATGTTGGGAATGGAATGTTGGGAATGGAATATTGGGAATGGAATGTTGGGAATGGAATGTTGGAAATGGAATATTGGGAATGGAATGTTGGGAATGGAATGTTGGGAATGGAATATTGGGAATGGAATGTTGGGAATGGAATGTTGGAAATGGAATATTGGGAATGGAATGTTGGGAATGGAATGTTGGGAATGGAATGTTGGGAATGGAATGTTGGGAATGGAATATTGGGAATGGAATGTTGGGAATGGAATGTTGGGAATGGAATATTGGGAATGGAATGTTGGGAATGGAATGTTGGAAATGGAATATTGGGAATGGAATGTTGGGAATGGAATATTGGGAATGGAATGTTGGGAATGGAATGTTGGAAATGGAATATTGGGAATGGAATGTTGGGAATGGAATGTTGGGAATGGAATGTTGGGAATGGAATATTGGGAATGGAATGTTGGGAATGGAATGTTGGGAATGTAATGTTGGGAATGGAATATTGGGAATGGAATGTTGGGAATGGAATGTTGGGAATGGAATATTGGGAATGGAATATTGGGAATGGAATGTTGGGAATGGAATGTTGGGAATGGAATGTTGGGAATGGAATATTGGGAATGGAATGTTGGGAATGGAATATTGGGAATGGAATGTTGGGAATGGAACAAAAAGTTGAAAGAAACACGAATCAGAGAGGACAGTTATACATGGAGCAGTTCTCTGTGTTGTCTACCTGAGTCAGCCTTCTTGGTGTACTTCTTACTCTGGCCCCTGATGATGAGGATGAAGACGAGGAGGAGGATGAAGATTAGGCCCACCAGAGCGATGACCACCAGGAACCACCACTCTTCATAGAAGGGAGACACTTTCTGGGCTGGAGATGAGAGTCACAAGATAGCTAGATAACAGACATCTGTACCAAGAGGAAGAACACGTCACTAACTAAACCTATACTGTATGGTCTGGTTTCCCGGACCTAGATGGAGACAAGTACAGAGTTAAAATGTAAGTCAAATAGAAATTCCACTGGTTAAAATAGGTTTTAGTCCTGGAATAGGCTCAATCCAGGTCTGGGAAAGGCATCCATATGTATGTTGTAATATTCAGACATGTATTATAACTGAGCAAGCATAACTAACCAGAGATAGAGGGTGAAGGAGCACTGGGGGAGCCATAGCCGTAGTCGTTGACCCCAATGACCCGGAAGTCATAAGTAACCCCTTCTCTCAGCATGTCCAGGTTCAGTGTGTATGATGTCACTTCCTTTGGAATGTCTTTGATGAGGATATCCCACAGTCCTTCATCTAGAGGGGAGCAGGAAATACAGAGTGTTTGATTGAGCCTGCCTGGAGTCCCAGTAGGGTGGGTTTTGCACTTTCACACTATTCCACTGGTTCCATTGGTTCCATTGGTTCAGTTGCACCAGGCAAGCCTAAGGTCTAATATCCCTTGGACTCACCAGAGGGCCTGGCCTCAATGACGTAGCATGTAATGGGAGCTCGGCCTGGGTCTCCACTGGTCCAGTGTAGGGTGAGAGCCGTGCCGTACCGGGAGATAAAAGGTTCACCTGGAGGGCCTGGGGCTCCTGGAGGGGAGGGGTGGGGAGAGGAGGGGAGGGGAGAGGATGGGAGGGGTAGAGACAGGAGGGGAGGAGGGGGGAGTGGTGAGGGGAGAAAAGGGGATGGTTGGGATAGGAGAGGAGGGGAGGGGTGGGGAGAGGAGTGGATGGGTAGATGAGGGGAGCAGGGCAGGATATGTACATACTGTAATACGACAAACAGAGCACTGACAAAGCCAGCAGTAGGGAGAAAACATTTTAAAACTTCTTTAAACAGGGAGGTACTAGCTGAACTTGTCCAATAAGAACACAGATCTTCCTTTTCTGTGGCAAAACATCTCGCTATATTGTTCCCTACTGAACACGACCTATGACCAGCCAGGCTACCTTCTCCTGGTCTGGTAGTGATGTTAGCTGGACCAGAGATACTGTGTTACATACCTTCTCCTGGTCCGGTAGTGATGTTAGCTGGACCAGAGATACTGTGTTACATACCTTCTCCTGGTAGCTGGACCAGAGATACTGTGTTACATACCTTCTCCTGGTCCGGTAGTGATGTTAGCTGGACCAGAGATACTGTGTTACATACCTTCTCCTGGTAGCTGGACCAGAGATACTGTGTTACATACCTTCTCCTGGTAGCTGGACCAGAGATACTGTGTTACTACACACCTTCTCCTGGTCTGGTAGTGATGTTAGCTGGACCAGAGATACTGTGTTACATACCTTCTCCTGGTCCGGTAGTGATGTTAGCTGGACCAGAGATACTGTGTTACATACCTTCTCCTGGTAGCTGGACCAGAGATACTGTGTTACTACACACCTTCTCCTGGTCCAGTAGTGATGTTAGCTGGACCAGAGATACTGTGTTACATACCTTCTCCTGGTCCGGTAGTGATGTTAGCCTCCATCTCCGGCCCGTAGGTGAGTGTCTTGGCCCGGATCCTGAAGTTATAGGTCACCCCGTCAGCCAGGTCCTTAATCTTCATCCACAGGGGGGTGCTGCCCTTCACGTCCACTGTGACTATCTTACTAACACCTGGAATGGAGCGGAGAGGAGACAGAGAGGAGTCAGTATAGAGATACAGGCTGGAGATACTGGAGGCTAGAAGCTACACAACATACACTAAATATACAGTGTCTTCGGAAAGTATTCAGACGCCTTGAATTTTTCCAAATTTTTTTTACGTTATAGCCTTTTTATAAAATGTATTAAATAAAAAAGAATCCTCAGCAATCTACACACAATACCCCATAATGACAATGCGAAAACAAGTTTAGATATTTTTGCAAATTCATAAAAAATAAAAAATACTGAAATACCTTATATTCATAAGTATTCAGACCCTTTGCTGTGAGACTCGAAATTCAGCTCAGGTGCATCCTGTTTCCATTGATCATCCTTGAGATGTTCCTACAACTTGGTTTGAGTCAACCTGTGGTAAATTCAATTGATTGGACATGATTTGGAAAGGCACACACCTGTCTATATAAGGTCCCACAGTTGACAATGCATGTCAGAGCAAAAACCAAGCCTTGAGTTCAAAGGAATTGTCTGTAGAGCTCTGAGACAGGATTGGGTCGAGGCAGGGATCTGGGGAAGGGTACCAAAACATTTCTGCAGCATTGAAGGTCCCCCAGAACACAGTTGCCTCTATTATCCTTAAATGGAAGAAGTTTGGAACCACCGAGACTCTGTCTAGAGCTGGCCGCCCAGGCAAACTGAGCAATCGGGGGAGAAGGCCCTTGGTCAGAGAGGTGACCAAAAACCTGACGGTCAGAGCTCTAGAGTTCCTTTGTGGAGATGGGAGAACCTTTCAGAAGGACAATCATCTCTGCAGCACTCCAGAGTGGCCAGACAGAAGCCATTCATCAGTAAAAGGCACATGAAAGTCTGCTTGGAGTTTGCCAAAAGGCACCTAAAGACTCTTAGACCATGAGGAACAAGATTCTCTGGTCTGATGAAACCAAGATTTGCCTGAATGCCAAGAGTCACGTCTAGAGGAAACCTGGCACCATCCCTACGGTGAAGCATGGTGGTGGCAGCATCATGCTTTGGGGATGTTTTTCAGCGGCAGTGACTGGGAGACTAGTCAGGATCAAGGTAAAGATGAACGGAGCAAAGTACAGAGAGATCCTTAATTAAAACCTGTTCCAGAGCGCTCACGACCTCAGACTAGGGCGAAGGTTTACCTTCCAACAGGACAATGACCCTAAGCACACAGTCAAGACAACACAGGAGTGGCTTCGGGACAAGTCTCTGAATGTCCTTGAGTGGCCCAGCCAGAGCCCAGACTTGAACCGGATCTAACATCTCTGGACATCTGAAAATAGCCCCATCCAAACAGACAGAGCTCGAGAGGATCTGCAGAGAAGAATGAGAGAAACTCCCCAAATATAGGTGTGCCAAGCTGGTAGCATCGCTGCCAAAGGTGCTTCAACAAAGTACTGAGTAAAGGGTCTGAATACTTATGTAACTGTGATATTTCAGTTGTATATATTCAATATATTTACAAAAATGTCTAAAATCAGTTGTTGCTTTGTGTATAGTGTGTTGATTAATGAGTGAAAAATTTTTTTTTAATCAATTTTAGAATAAGGCTGTAATGTAACAAATGTGGAAAAAGTCAAAGGGTCTGAATACTTTCTGAATGCACTATTCCACACACCACTATACATGGACAGACAAGCAGACCTTTGCACACACTCAAGGACACACAAAACACACTAACACAAGGACACACAACCTACATATCACACTTTTCCAGCTCCCTACTGACAGTTCATGGTAGCACCTTTCCACCTCCATACTGACAGTTCATGGTAGCACCTTTCCAACTCCCTGCTGACAGTTCATGGTAGCACCTTTCCACCTCCATACTGACAGTTCATGGTAGCACCTTTCCACCTCCCTGCTGACAGTTCATGGTAGCACCTTTCCACCTCCATACTGACAGTTCATGGTAGCACCTTTCCACCTCCCTGCTGACAGTTCATGGTAGCACCTTTCCACCTCCATACTGACAGTTCATGGTAGCACCTTTCCACCTCCATACTGACAGTTCATGGTAGCACCTTTCCACCTCCCTACTGACAGTTCATGGTAGCACCTTTCCACCTCCCTGCTGACAGTTCATGGTAGCACCTTTCCACCTCCCTACTGACAGTTCATGGTAGCACCTTTCCACCTCCCTACTGACAGTTCATGGTAAATGAGCGTGAGTGTCCCTAATAAACAGATGTGACCTATCACTGCACCCCTCCAGATAGAGAGACATGTTCCTCCACCATCCCAGACCCTGCTGTGCCTCTTTCTCTCCCACAAGGCTGACTGCTCTAGGGGCCAGATAGAACCCATTAGTGGCCAACAGGCCTGGGACCACAGAGGTTCTCTACCTCCCATTCCCAAACCATCACCCCTGTCTGTTCCTAATTACTAAGGAATCTGGAGACCCAACCACACATACCAGCTATTAGCTGGGTTTTCTCTCAACAGGAGAGAGAGGAAGTTGTAAACAAGCTGACTGCATGTGGCCACAGGGTCGGCATAGACCTACCCAGCTGTAACAGATTAGGACACCAATCTAAGACCATGGCAGCGGTGATGCTAGCTTATGACTGTAAATCATCTCACAGACTGATAGTAAACTATCTATCTATCTGGGTAGTTTAAAGGCATAACAAAGTAACTAACAGCCTTCAAGGCTCCAGAGGTTCTCACCATCCATGGGTGTGTGAGTGTGTATTTGTGTGTGTTTGTTTGTCTGTGTGTGCATGTTTGCGTGTGTGTGTGTGTGCGTGTGTATATGTAAGTGTGTGTTTCTCACCATCCATGAGCCTGTGTGTGTGTGTGTGTGTGTGTGTGTGTGTGTGTGTGTGTGTGTGTGCATAAGTTAATGTGTGTGTGTGTTTTCTCACTATCAACACTCGTGTGTGTGTGTGTGTTTGTGTCTCACCATCCATGAGATTGTGTGTGTGAGTGTGTGTGTTTTCTTACTATCAACACATGTGTGTGTGTGTGTGTGTCTCACCATCAACAGGTGTGTGTGTGTCTCACCATCAACAGGTGTGCAGGGCTCGTAGACCAGGCGGTAGCCCTCGATGATGCCGTTGGCCTGGCCTGGCTCTCCCCACGACATGTTGACTGACGTGGTGGTCAGCTCACTGAAGTGGAGGAAGCTGGGTCTACTGGGGGCTGGAGAGGAGGAGGAGGGGGAGAGGGAAGGAGGGAGAGGGAGGAGAGAGGGGAGGAGATAGAGAGGGAAAGAGAGACACAGGAGAGGGAGAGGAGAGGGAAAGAGAGAGAAAGAGAGCCATGGTTAGGGAAGGACACTTAGGCTGGCACACCATGGTCCTGTCAGGTCCTAGATCACGTGACAACTCCCTCCATCCGGGATATGCTGTTGTACAAATCAAACACACTACTGAAAGCCTTATCTGGAAAGCCACTATGTGATTGAGTTTAGTCCATATCCTGGCAGTCTGCTTCATTCATCAAAGTCATTATACTGAAGCAATACCAGTATTATTCTTGGGGACTGGGACAGATACAATCATCCATTCATACCCTGACCTTCCAGAAGTCATGTGAGAATTCTGCATTAAATTGCCAAGGCTTGGGTTGGCTCCTCTCCCAGTTACCCTGCAGAGCCGAGAGGAGTGGGGAGCCAGAATATTCTGCAGTCTCTCTGTTTTAACTCCAGAGCCCTGCAGAGCAGAGAGGAGCGGGGAGCCAGAATATTCTGTGCTCCTCAGTACTTCATCCCCTCTGCTTCTCTCTGCAATGTCACAGTCCTTCAAGAGGCCGGGTGGCCAGGCTGGCTGCGGGAAACACCAGAGGAATTCATTCTGTAAACTGATTCCTCTAGAAACCACAGAGGAGGTTTTAGTGTGTTTGTCTGCAGGGGGGTGACTGACTGAACACAGGAGTCTTTGTGTCTGTCAGTAGTGTGGCTGGACCTGGGTCAGAACAACCCAATCCACATGTGTCCCCCTCACTCTACAGTACTAGAGTTGAATGGCGAGAACACGGTTACTGAGATTTACCGGGGGCTAAAATCAAATCAAATCAAATGTTATTTGTCACATGCACCGAATACAACAGGTGTAGACTTTACCGTGAAAAGATTACTGACAAGCCCTTAACCAACAATGCAGTTCTCTCTATTTACCGCCCAAAACCACTCCATTTTCCCAGGATAAATAACTGCGAGAAACCAGTAAATTATAATAAATAATTGACATGAACAGCATGACGTGAAATGGAACTGTTTAATGATATGCGTTGTCTAAATCTGGTCACTGCATGATGACTCATCAACGCTCAGGCTGGGGACCGGCAGCCCATCTCAGTACGTAGACCTATCATCTCATGGTAACTTGTTGTTCTTGTGACAGGTAGGCCTACATTTGCTGCAGCACAGCCTACGCTACAGTAATATAATGACCGAATGCGTGTCTAATTTACCCATGTCCATCTGGCTTTCAGGGGTCAGCTTATTTTTTAATTGTAAAGATGTTTATTTTTTTGTAGCTGCAGTTTTAAAACCCTCCTATATAGTTGCTTTAGATCAGTGTACGAGACAGCACACTCTCACTGTCTTTCACTCTCAACCAATTCCATTCAAATGGCATCTAAAGTACAGAATCCTGTTCTAGATTGATATATAAGCCCATATATAGATGGCCTAGCCTACGTCTTTCAGGAAATACATTTAGCCTCATATTTAGCTAATGAATGATGGGTGATGTATCATGAGCTTCTAACTTATAGCCTCGGTGTCTTGTGCAAAACGCACACACCTGTGCTCCGCTGGCCTGTCTCCTTAAACGCTCCTTACTGTAGCTCTTGGAGTCCTATGCAGGAAAAACTAGACTAGCTTGCTGGACATCCTTTTGTAGCATTTCTTATACCAATAGACTAATCTAAGAGGGACGCAAAACTCTTGTTTTCTGAATGTTAAATACAGCAGCCATAAGAACTCACTGGTCGTCTGAAAGAAGAACAGCCAGTAGAACTCACTGGTCGTCTGAAAGAAGAACAGCCAGTAGAACTCACTGGTAGTCTGAAAGAAGAACAGCCAGTAGAACTCACTGGTAGTCTGAAAGAAGAGCAGCCAGTAGAACTCACTGGTAGTCTGAAAGAAGAGCAGCCAGTAGAACTCACTGGTAGTCTGAAAGAAGAACAGCCAGTAGAACTCACTGGTGAAAGAAGGGCAGCCAGTAGAACTCACTGGCCGTCTGAAAGAAGAACAGCCAGTAGAACTCACTGGTAGTCTGAAAGAAGAACAGCCAGTAGAACTCACTGGTAGACTGAAAGAAGAGCAGCCAGTAGAACTCACTGGTAGTCTGAAAGAAGAGCAGCCGGTAGAACTCACTGGTAGTCTGAAAGAAGAGTGAACGTGTGATGGCGGTAGGCTGTAGTAGTTATTTATAGTCCTGCATTATTCAAGGATGTGATTAGAATGAGGAAGATAAAGACAATGAAATGTATTTCATTTAACTGTTGAAAGCGAGGAAGGAATGAGGCAACAATAGAGAGAGAAAGAGGAGGAAGGCTAATAACATTAGGGGAAATGTTATGAAAGGTATATATGCGTCAGCCTACTAATTATACAAATAGGCTCTATTATATTTCTAAATTAAATCTAATTCGCTAGCCTATACTTGTAACTTTGTAGGCCGCATGTGCTGCACCAGAATCACATGTTCTCTCCCTGCTTTATCATGGTTTGAACGAAGCACGTAATCCCAGTCCATATAATACAGTATAATACAATACAGTACAGTAATACAGTTCACACTCAAAAATATTAGCCTACTGGAGCTAGTTTCAAGTATTTACCCAAGAGAGCATATAGCTAGCTACATCTATGGGCTTTATTTTTTATTTCTATCAAATCCAGACAGTATATGCTTCATATGCTTTTGAATAAATGTCCGGTTTTGGCGGGAAATACCGGGTTACCGGAGAGAAAAGTGATTTATTCTCAGGATGAAACATTTGTAAAATACTGGGAAAATATTCAATCCTATACAGTACCATCCTCCTCCTCCTCCTCCTCCTCCTCCATGAAAACATTAGTAGTAGCTGTCAAATCCTTATCAATAAGACTCAAACCCTCCCTCACCCCCTTGACTGTAAGTTCCCACATCCTGGGTCCAAACTTGTCCCATATATGTCCTATTTTACTATAAGGTAAGGGGACAACATTGACGGTTACACAATCTGTATTGTGCAGTACGTGTCCCTGGTGCTGAATACCAGTGACTCAAGCTGACAGCTCTCATCCGTTTCTCCTGCAGTGAGATATTGTGACTGGAGTGGGCACAGGGTCCTGAGAATATCCTTCAAACTGAACTGGGACTTGAGGACAGAGAGGGCACAGGGTCCTGAGAATATCCTTCAAACTGAACTGGGACTTGAGGACAGAGAGGGCACAGGGTCCTGAGAACTTGAGGACAGAGAGGACACAGGGTCCTGAGAACATCCTTCAAACTGAACTGGGACTTGAGGACAGAGAGGACACAGGGTCCTGAGAATATCCTTCAAACTGAACTGGGACTTGAGGACAGAGAGGGCACAGGGTCCTGAGAATATCCTTCAAACTGAACTGGGACTTGAGGACAGAGAGGGCACAGGGTCCTGAGAACTTGAGGACAGAGAGGACACAGGGTCCTGAGAATATCCTTCAAACTGAACTGGGACTTGAGGACAGAGAGGGCACAGGGTCCTGAGAATATCCTTCAAACTGAACTGGGACTTGAGGACAGAGAGGGCACAGGGTCCTGAGAACTTGAGGACAGAGAGGACACAGGGTCCTGAGAACATCCTTCAAACTGAACTGGGACTTGAGGACAGAGAGGACACAGGGTCCTGAGAATATCCTTCAAACTGAACTGGGACTTCAGGACAGAGATAGAGAGAGAGAGGAATGAAGACAGGAGAGAGGAATGAAGACAGACAGACAGACAGACAGACAGACAGACAGACAGACAGACAGACAGACAGACAGACAGACAGACAGACAGACAGACAGACAGACAGACAGACAGACAGACAGACAGACAGGAGTAGCACAGTTACAGTACAGATAGTTACACAGTGTGTAGTGCATACTACTGAGAACCACTGAGTCAGAGCTGAAAGCTCTCATCCGTTTCTCATGCGGTGAGCTACTGTGGCTGGGAACAGGGTCCTGAGCATATCCTTCAAACTGGCACTTGAGAACATTGGAACAGTGAGTGGGAGAGAGGGAGATAGAAAGTGACAGAAGAAGAGGGAGCCTAATGGTGGTGGGTAGCACAGATACAGTAGTAGATGTGATGCAGTGCTGTTGGTCAGCCTCCTACTCTTACTGTATCTCTGTACTGTACTACTGACGGGCTCTAACCCAGTCGCTCTGGCTTAGAGCTCACCTGCTTGTTGAGAACGCCCCCTGGTGGGCAATACCACATATACTGTAGGTGGTGTGTCTGTGTGTGTCAGTGTCCATGTGTGTGTGTGTGTGCATGGCCCTTACCAGCCTGTTGTGTTCGGCCCCTGGTCGGGGGACTCCGGGGCCCGTCCCCTGCTGCGTTGAAGGCTGCGACACTGATCATGTATGTGGTATAGCCAGTCAGGTTCTTAATCTTGACCCCTAGCTCTGGGAGGAACATGGTACGCAGTCTCTCTGTCTCATTCTGCAGCTGGAACTCCCAGAAGTAGATCTAGAATACATGAGGAAGGGTCAGAGGTTATATTCAGATAGATCTAGAATACATGAGGAAGGGTCAGAGGTTATATTCAGATTGAGCTAGAATACATGATGAAGGGTCAGAGGTTATATTCAGATAGATCTATAATACATGATGAAGGGTCAGAGGTTATATTCAGATAGATCTAGAATACATGATGAAGGGTCAGAGGTTATATTGACATTCAGATAGATCTATAATACATGATGAAGGGTCAGAGGTTAAATTCAGATAGATCTAGAATACATGATGAAGGGTCAGAGGTTATATTCACATTCAGATAGATCTAGAATACATGATGAAGGGTCAGAGGTTATATTCAGATAGATCTAGATTACATGATTAAGGGTCAGAGGTTATATTCACATTCAGATAGATCTATAATACATGATGAAGGATCAGAGGTTAAATTCAGATAGATCTAGAATACATGATGAAGGGTCAGAGGTTAAATTCAGATATATCTATAATACATGATGAAGGGTCAGAGGTTATATTCAGATATATCTATAATACATGATGAAGGATCAGAGGTTAAATTCAGATAGATCTATAATACATGATGAAGGGTCAGAGGTTATATTGACATTCAGACAGTTGTTTCACTTACTTCATCTATTGCTGAGTGTGTTGTGTTATGTTGTGTTGTGGTGTGGTGTGGTGTGTGTGTGTGTGTGTGTGTGTGTGTGTGTGTGTGTGTGTGTGTGTGTGTGTGTGTGTGTGTGTGTGTGTGTGTGTGTGTGTGTGTGTGTGTGTGTGTGTTGTGATTGACCGGTTGGATCAGATGTACCAGTCCTGGAACAGATCAAGTGGAACCAGCTTGGCCTAGGAGAGGTTTGACAAACACTGTTCTACAGTATGGTATACTACAGTATGGTATACTACAGACCCACATGTACTACAGTATGGTATACTACAGTATGGTATACTACAGACCCACATGTTCTACAGTATGGTTCTACAGTATGGTATACTACAGTATGGTATACTACAGACCCACATGTTCAACAGTATGGTATTCTACAGTATGGTATACTACAGTATGGTATACTACAGACCCACATGTTCTACAGTATGGTATACTACAGTAGGGTATACGACAGTATGGTTCTACAGTATGGTATACTACAGACCCACATGTTCTACAGTATGGTATACTACAGTAGGGTATACGACAGTATGGTTCTACAGTATGGTATACTACAGACCCACATGTTCTACAGTATGGTATACTACAGTAGGGTATACAACAGTATGGTTCTACAGTATGGTATACTACAGACCCACATGTTCTACAGTATGGTAAACTACAGACCCACATGTTCTACAGTATGGTAAACTACAGACCCACATGTTCTACAGTATGGTAAACTACAGACCCACATGTTCAACAGTATGGTAAACTACAGACCCACATGTTCAACAGTATGGTAAACTACAGACCCACATGTTCTACAGTATGGTAAACTACAGACCCACATGTTCTACAGTATGGTAAACTACAGACCCACATGTTCTACAGTATGGTAAACTACAGACCCACATGTTAGAAGTGGTTCAGGTTAAGTGATTGCCCAAATTGTGATCCTCACCTTGTACCCCTGTATGTCTCCATTCTGAGAGTCAAGAGGGGGCGGGCTCCATGTGACATCCAGCTGGGTTGCTGTTGATGATTGGATGGTCACAGATTGGGGCGGGGCTGTTGGAACTGGAGTGGAGGATAAACATTCAATAGTGATAGTGATATTGGTCAGACCAGGTCCAATTCATATGTCAAATACCTTTAAATAGTTGAGCATTGCTTGGGTTCGTTTTCCAGAACAGTGGAACCACTAGGGACAGTAAAGTTGATCTCATCATCGCTTCTTACCTGCCTCTCCTACAAACACTTCCTGTGGCGTGCTGGTAGGCCCCTCTCCCATGGCGTTGTACACACTTAGGCGGATCTCATAACGCTTGTGTTTACTCAAGTCTGTGGGGGGAGAAACACAGAAAGAGTTGTCCACAAATGGCCTGGGAGGACCATCCAACAGCAGTGGAACTGGTCATACAACTATATGAGCTGAAAGAAAAGCAGAGATAAAGTGAAGAGGTCAAAGGTCAGGACACACCTGATGAGGAAGAGGTAAAACAACACCATGATAGGATAGTTAAATATTAAGACAAATGAGGAAGAGCAGAGATGTGGGGATGTTGGCAAACACACACTGACATAAACATACGTTTACATACACAGATGATTGTCAGGCAGGCAGACAGAGAGAGAGAGAGAGAGAGAGACAGAGAGAGACAGAGCGAGAGAGAGAGAGAGGAGGCTGCTGAGGGGAGGATGGCTCATCATAAGGGCCAGAATGGAGCGAATGGAAACATGTGTCTGATGTATTTGATACCATTCCACTAATTCCGCTCCAGCCATTACCACGAGCCCCTCCTCCCCACCAGCCTCCTGTGATACAGTGGACTTACTATCCAGCTCGTACTGGGTGAGAGAGGACTCGCTCAGGTTCCTCACACTGTAGGGGGCTAGAGGGTGACGGACCAGGGTGGGAGGAGGGGTGAGAAAGGAGGGAGGACAGAACACAGGGAGTCAGGGCAGCCACCATAAAGAGGCAGAGAGAGGGGAGGAGAGAGAGGGAGGAAAGAAAGAGGGAGGAAAGAGAGAGGGAAGAGAGCGAGGGGGAGGAGAGAGAGGGAGAGAGGGAGTGGGAGAGAGGGGGAGGAGAGAGAGAGGGAGGAGAGAGAGGGGGAGGAGAGAGAGGGAGGAGAGAGAGGTGGAGGAGATAGAGGGGGAGGAGAGAGAGAGGGAGGAGAGAGAGGGAGGAGAGAGAGGGGGAGGAGAGAGAGAGGGAGGAGAGAGAGGGGGAGGAGAGAGAGAGGGAGGAGAGAGAGAGGGAGGAGAGAGAGGTGGAGGAGAGAGAGAGGGAGGAGAGAGAGAGGGAGGAGAGAGAGAGAGGGAGGAGAGAGAGAGGGAGAGGAGAGAGAGAGGGAGGAGAGAGAGAGGGAGGAGAGAGAGAGAGGGAGCAGACTGATGTTAGGTCGTCATGGTAACGTGTGAACAGAGTAGACCCACAGTCACCTAAATGCTGAGAGCTGAGGAAAAGGTTAAGGAAAAAAACAGAGGTCAGAGGTCAACTCACCGGTGAGCTCGGCCCAGTTGGAGGCGGGGCTGTTGATGGTTCGTATGGTGAAGCTACGGAGGTGGTCGTATTGTAACTCCCGGTATCGTACCCTGAACCCCAGCAGTACCCCGTTTATCTGCTTCTCAGCAGGCGGCTGGAGGGGGGATCAGTCACATTTATTTATAAAGACCTTTTTATATCCACAGTCCTACATCAACAAAGTGTTTTACATTAAACCCAGCCTAGACCACCAGACTCAAAAACAACACAGTGGCAAGGAAACTATCTAGAAGAGAGAAAACTGCACCTTACAAATGTACCGCTTACCTCCCATCGGACCAGCACCGACGTGGTGGTGTGGGGTGTAACAGAGAGGATTGTGGGAGCTTTGTCTGGGGCTGTGTGGAGACAGATATAGGGGTATCGTTGAACTGGTGGACTGTATAAACACTTGCACACACACACACACACACACACACACACACACACACACACACACACACACACACACACACACACACACACACACACACACACACACACACACAGTAGGGCTATTGTGTCAACAAGCACAAGCAGTGTGATTGTCTGATGCTCAGTATGAGATCATCAGCAGTGGACAGTGTATTTCTGTTTTACAACAGGCCATATTGATAACACTTCCTAATGCTTTGAAACACAACACAGAGTGGCTGCTCTCACAGCTGCCACTGCTGAAGTACGGTGTGTACAGTCAACCAATCAGAGAGACAGCAATGGCTGCCTAGTGAGGAGGACTGTCTGTCTCCCAGTACAGTGGAGTGACTAGACACAGGTCTCATGAGGATAACCCAGCAAAAACATAATTGAATCAACATCAACCTGGGTTCAAATAGTTGACAGTTTGGCTCAATGAAACCAACAAAATAGTTCCTCATTTCAAAAACCCTGTCCATCTGGCACTACAGGCAGACTTAAGCAAACTCTCAAAACCCTGTCCATCTGGCACTACAGGCAGACTTAAGCAAACTCTCAAAACCTTGTCCATCTGGCACTACAGGCAGACTTAAGCAAACTCTCAAAACCCTGTCCATCTGGCACCACAGGCAGACTTAAGCAAACTCTCAAAACCCTGTCCATCTGGCACTACAGGCAGACTTAAGCAAACTCTCAAAACCCTGTCCATCTGGCACTACAGGCAGACTTAAGCAAACTCTCAAAACCCTGTCCATCTGGCACTACAGGCAGACTTAAGCAAACTCTCAAAACCCTGTCCATCTGGCACCACAGGAAGACTTAAGCAAACTCTCAAAACCCTGTCCATCTGGCACTACAGGCAGACTTAAGCAAACTCTCAAAACCCTGTCCATCTGGCACTACAGGCAGACTTAAGCAAACTCTCAAAACCCTGTCCATCTGGCACCACAGGCAGACTTAAGCAAACTCTCAAAACCCTGTCCATCTGGCACTACAGGCAGACTTAAGCAAACTCTCAAAACCCTGTCCATCTGGCACCACAGGCAGACTTAAGCAAACTCTCAAAACCCTGTCCATCTGGCACTACAGGCAGACAAGCAAACTCTCAAAATATTTGTAAGATTTGAAAAAGGTTTGGGAAAGCGAGTTTGCAGGGCTACGGAGTCAATCAGTCTCATTTCCATGATGTCCTTACCGTCCTGTAGCGTGGTGACAGCCTCACTCTCCTGGCTGTACTCACTGTCCCCGATGTCGTTGGTGGCTTTCACTCGGAACTGGTAGGAGGTGAACGGCTTGAGGCTGGCAGGAGAGAATGTCCCCTGTCAGTTCACTTATGTCTTCAACCTAGAGTTATCCTAGACATCTACTAGATAGTGTGGTAACACTGTGTTTAAAGGCTGCCTACATAAACACATTCATAACCCTACATAAACACATTCATAACCCCACATAACACATTCATAGCCCTACATAACACATTCATAACCCTACATAAACACATTCATAACCCTACATAAACACATTCATAACCCTACATAAACACATTCATAACCCTACATAAACACATTCATAACCCCACATAACATATTCATAACC
Organism: Salmo trutta; assembly: GCF_901001165.1. Lineage (NCBI taxonomy): Eukaryota > Metazoa > Chordata > Actinopteri > Salmoniformes > Salmonidae > Salmo > Salmo trutta. The sequence goes on along the minus strand of NC_042957.1, from coordinate 76,475,119 downwards.
CTACATAACACATTCATAACCCTACATAAACACATTCATAACCCTACATAACACATTCATAACCCCACATAACACATTCATAACCCTACATAACACATTCATAACCCCACATAACACATTCATAACCCTACATAACACATTCATAACTCTACATAACACATTCATAACCCCACATAACACATTCATAACCCTACATAACACATTCATAACCCTACAACACATTCATTACCCCACATAACACATTCATAACCCTACATAACACATTCATAACCCTACAACACATTCATTACCCCACATAACACATTCATAACCCTACATAACACATTCATAACCCTACATAACACATTCATAACCCTACAACACATTCATTACCCTACATAAACACATTCATAACCCTACATGAACACATTCCTTTAAATGTGAATAAGGTTTCTCTGCCCTCTCACCTGCACTAGATAGGGTACTAGGTATTGTGCTAGGTAGTGCATTAGTGAGGGTACTGGGTAGGGTACTAGGTAGGGTGTGTACTGTACCTGTCCACTATGTAGGAGCTGGCCTCGTGGTTGACCGATGCAGAGTGGACAGTCCAGTTACTGTCTGGTAGCTCTCTGTACTGCACCGTGTAGTATCGGACAGGTGACAGGCCGTCGCTACCTGGTTCCCATGACAACATCACGCTGCGCGCCTGCACGTCCTCCTGGGGCACTGTGGGACGGCTGGCTGGCTGGGGCCGCGCTGAGGGGGCGGGGCAAACACACACTGTCAATCACCGTTTCCATACATAACCGCAATGACTGAAATAAATATGTAAATCAATGAATGACTAAATTAATAAATATATGTAAATAAATAGATGCAAAAATACAAATATAAATAAATAAACACATGAATAAATAAACACATGAAAACATAAATAATATGTCAAATAATAAATAAAGGAAGTAAATAATTGAAGCTACATTATGTTTGTACTATTTCCCAGTCGGGTCAGTACCTACCTCTCTTCTCTGTAGTGACCACCAGGGCCTCTGCAGCCTCCCCCCAGCACTATTTCCTCCCTAGTCGGGTCAGTACCTACCTCTCCTCTCTGTAGTGACCACCAGGGCCTCTGCAGCCTCCCCCCAGCACTATTTCCTCCCCAGTCGGGTCAGTACCTACCTCTCTTCTCTGTAGTGACCACCAGGGCCTCTGCAGCCTCCCCCCAGCACTATTTCCTCCCCAGTCGGGTCAGTACCTACCTCTCTTCTCTGTAGTGACCACCAGGGCCTCTGCAGCCTCCCCCCAGCCCTTGCGTGTCTGAGCGGTGAGGCGGAACACGTAGACAGACTCTGGTTTCAGTCCAGATGCTGTATACTGTCGTGCACTGGGGCTCAGCACGTCCACAGTGGCAGCGTTGCTATTGGAGGTGTTCCGTCTGTGTGTGATCTGATAGGCTAGGTCGGAGAGAGGAACATGACGATTCAGTACGGGAAAAGATCTGTTGACGACCTAAAATGTTGAAATGTTGTCAATAAAGAACATGGACATAGATTGCATTGTGTCTTAGAGGAACCAGGGACAACGTAATAAACAGAATGTGGTTAGTGTCTTGGTATGAGAGCTTGCACCCTGAGATACAGAGCCCCTGTGGTTTAGATACAGCAGTAGGTGGTTAGTGTCTTGGTATGAGAGCTTGGACCCTGAGATACAGAGCCCCTGTGGTTTAGATACAGCAGTAGGTGGTTAGTGTCTTGGTATGAGAGCTTGGACCCTGAGATACAGAGCCCCTGTGGTTTAGATACAGCAGTAGGTGGTTAGTGTCTTGGTATGAGAGCTTGGACCCTGAGATACAGAGCCCCTGTGGTTTAGATACAGCAGTAAGTGGTTTGTGTCTTGGTATGAGAGCTTAGACCCTGCGATACAGAGCCCCTGTGGTTTAGATACAGCAGTAGGTGGTTAGTGTCTTGGTATGGGAGCTTGGACCCTGAGATACAGAGCCCCTGTGGTTTAGATACAGCAGTAGGTGGTTAGTGTCTTGGTATGAGAGCTTGGACCCTGAGATACAGAGCCCCTGTGGTTTAGATACAGCAGTAGGTGGTTAATGTCTTGGTATGAGAGCTTGAACCCTGAGATACAGAGCCCCTGTGATTTAGATACAGCAGTTGGTGGTTAGTGTCTTGGTATGAGAGCTTGGACCCTGAGATACAGAGCCCCTGTGGTTTAGATACAGCAGTAGGTGGTTAGTGTCTTGGTATGAGAGCTTGGACCCTGAGATACAGAGCCCCTGTGGTTTAGATACAGCAGTAGATGCTTAGTGTCTTGGTATGAGAGCTTGGACCCTGAGATACAGAGCCCCTGTGGTTTAGATACAGCAGTAGGTGGTTAGTGTCTTGGTATGAGAGCTTGGACCCTGAGATACAGAGCCCCTGTGGTTTAGATACAGCAGTAGGTGGTTAGTGTCTTGGTATGAGAGCTTGGACCCTGAGATACAGAGCCCCTGTGGTTTAGATACAGCAGTAGGTGGTTAGTGTCTTGGTATGAGAGCTTGGACCCTGAGATACAGAGCCCCTGTGGTTTAGATACAGCAGTAGGTGGTTAATGTCTTGGTATGAGAGCTTGGACCCTGAGATACAGAGCCCCTGTGGTTTAGATACAGCAGTAGGTGGTTAGTGTCTTGGTATGAGAGCTTGGACCATGAGATACAGAGCCCCTGTGGTTTAGATACAGCAGTAGGTGGTTAGTGTCTTGGTATGAGAGCTTGGACCCTGAGATACAGAGCCCCTGTGGTTTAGATACAGCAGTTGGTGGTTAGTGTCTTGGTATGAGAGCTTGGACCCTGAGATACAGAGCCCCTGTGATTTAGATACAGCAGTAGGTGGTTAGTGTCTTGGTATGAGAGCTTGGACCCTGAGATACAGAGCCCCTGTGGTTTAGATACAGCAGTATGTGGTTAGTGTCTTGGTATGAGAGTTTGGACCCTGAGATACAGAGCCCCTGTGGTTTAGATACAGCAGTAGGTGGTTAGTGTCTTGGTATGAGAGCTTGGACCCTGAGATACAGAGCCCCTGTGGTTTAGATACAGCAGTAGGTGGTTAATGTCTTGGTATGAGAGCTTGGACCCTGAGATACATAGCCCCTGTGGTTTAGATACAGCAGTAGGTGGTTAGTGTCTTGGTATGAGAGCTTGGACCCTGAGATACAGAGCCCCTGTGGTTTAGATACAGCAGTAGGTGGTTAATGTCTTGGTATGAGAGCTTGGACCCTGAGATACAGAGCCCCTGTGGTTTAGATACAGCAGTAGGTGGTTAGTGTCTTGGTATGAGAGCTTGGACCATGAGATACAGAGCCCCTGTGGTTTAGATACAGCAGTAGGTGGTTAGTGTCTTGGTATGAGAGCTTGGACCCTGAGATACAGAGCCCCTGTGGTTTAGATACAGCAGTTGGTGGTTAGTGTCTTGGTATGAGAGCTTGGACCCTGAGATACAGAGCCCCTGTGATTTAGATACAGCAGTAGGTGGTTAGTGTCTTGGTATGAGAGCTTGGACCCTGAGATACAGAGCCCCTGTGGTTTAGATACAGCAGTATGTGGTTAGTGTCTTGGTATGAGAGTTTGGACCCTGAGATACAGAGCCCCTGTGGTTTAGATACAGCAGTAGGTGGTTAGTGTCTTGGTATGAGAGCTTGGACCCTGAGATACAGAGCCCCTGTGGTTTAGATACAGCAGTAGGTGGTTAATGTCTTGGTATGAGAGCTTGGACCCTGAGATACAGAGCCCCTGTGGTTTAGATACAGCAGTAGGTGGTTAGTGTCTTGGTATGAGAGCTTGTACCCTGAGATACAGAGCCCCTGTGGTTTAGATACAGCCGTTAGTTACAAATACCTGTTCGGATAATGGATGTATGGAGGGGGAGGGGGCTGTGGTAGTAGACATACCCAGGATGATGCCGTTAGGCTGGGCAGGAGGCTGCCAGATGAGCCTGACTGAGCCGGTCCTCACCTCTGGGAACAGGATGCCCACTGGAGGACCTGGGACTGTGGAGACAGAGGGAGGAACATGGGTTAGGAGGACAGTACCAACACAACAGTACTGTGTCCACGTTGATCTAGTTGAGATTACCTTTATCAATACAATTACAGAATAGAGGATAACAGGACCAGTGGTTCTGGCTGAGGGTAGAATAGTCTTGACGTGGCCAGTAGCCTTCATTGCCGTGTTTATCTCAACAGGCTAACACAGTGCTGTGGCGTGCTGGACACCCGGGTTTTGAACCCAAGGTATTAGGTCAGTGAGTAATGCTCACCATCGTCCAGGGTCCTCTCCAGGATGGACGGCCTGCTGCTCCTGCCGTCTCCTATCCGTGTGAAGGCCAGAACCTGGATCTCATACAGCACGTACTTCCCCAGACCACTCAACTGAACACTGTGGCTGGTGTTCCCCTCCACCACCCAGTACTGAGGGACAGAGTCTGAACCCTTGTCCTTATACACCACCTGGGAGACCACGGGGACAACGGGTAATAGTGAGTGTGTATGTTTAGGTTCCTGTTTAGGTGTCTGTGTGTGTGTGTGTGTGTGTGTGTGTGTGTGTGTGTGTGTGTGTGTGTGTGTGTGTGTGTGTGTGTGTGTGTGTGTGTGTGTGTGTGTGTGTGTGTGTGTGGCACTGACCTTGTATCCCAGGATGAGTCCGTTGCGGTCAGCCTGAGGGACCTCCCCCCAGCGGACCAGGATGCTGCTGGAAGTCGTGGCGAAGGCTGACACATTGGTGGGACCACAGGATGGCACTACACAGGGGCCAGAGGTTAGAATACAGCCTGTGTATATTCAGTATAAGTGTGTTAATGTGTGTGTAGTATGAGTATGTTAGCTGTCTCCCCAGTCTTACCAGACTCCCTGGTTCTGCCCTGGACAGGCTGGCTCCAGGGCCCAGAACCCATGCCATTGATGGCCTGAACCCTGACTTCATACTCTGTCCACTCCTCCAGGTCCTCTATGGTAAACTCCCTCTCCAGCCGGTCACTGATGACGTGGGATAGGACCCCTTCCTTAGATGCCGCTCTGGAGTACTGAACCCGGTAACCCACCAACTCCTGGTCCCCATTGTACTCCCACTCTGGAAGAGGCTGGAAAGAGAGGAGGTGGGGAGGAAGGTTGAGAGGGTATGATACACACTGACTGACAGAGAAACAGAGACTGACTGAGAGAGAAACGGAGACTGACTGACAGAGAGACAGAGAAACAGAGACTGACTGACAGAGAACAGAGACTGACTGATAGAGAAACAGAGACTGACTGACAGAGAGACAGAGATACAGAGACTGACTGACAGAGAAACTGAGATACAGAAACTGACTGACAGAGAGACAGAGACTGACTGACAGAGAAACAGAGACTGACTGACAGAGAAACAGAGACTGACTGACAGAGAGACAGAGATACAGAGACTGACTGACAGAGAGGCAGAGACGGACTGACAGAGAGACAGAGATACAGAGACTGACTAACAGAGAGACAGAGATACAGAGACTGACTGACAGAGAGACACAGACTGACTGACAGAGAAACAGAGATACAGAGACTGACTAACAGAGAGACAGAGATACAGAGACTGACTAACAGAGAGACAGAGATACAGAGACTGATTGACAGAGAGACAGAGATACAGATAGACAGAGACTAATTTACAGAGAAACAGAGATACAGAGAGACAGAGACTGACTGACAGAGAGACAGCGATACAGAGACTGACAGAGAAACAGATGGATTGACAGAGAAACAGAGAGACAGAGACTGACTGACAAAGAGACAGACGGACTGACAGAGAAACAGAGATACAGAGACTGACTGACAGAGAGACAGAGACTGACTGACAGAGAAACAGAGATACAGAGACTGACTGACAGAGAGACAGAGATAGAGAGACTGACTGACAGAGAAACAGAGATACAGAGACTGACTGACAGAGAGACAGAGACTGACTGACAGAGAAACAGACGGATTGACAGAGATACAGAGACCAACTGACAGAGAGACAGAGATACAGAGACTGACTGACAGAGAGACAGACGGACTGATAGAGACTGACAGAGAAACAGAGAGACAGAGACTGATTGACAGAGAAACAGAGATATAGAGAGACAGAGACTGACTGACAGAGAAACAGAGATACAGAGAGACAGAGACTGCCTGACAGAGAGACAGAGATACAGAGACTGCCTGACAGAGAGACAGAGATACAGAGACTGCCTGACAGACAGACAGAGATACAGAGACTGACTGACAGAGAGACACAGATACAGAGACTGACTGACAGAGATACAGAGACTGACTGACAGAGAAACAGAGTTACAGAGAAACAGAGATACAGAGACTGACTAAAAGAGAAACAGAGATACAGAGACTGACTGACAGAGATACAGAGACTGACTGACAGAGATACAGAGACTGACTAACAGAGAAACAGAGTTACAGAGAAACAGAGATACAGAGACTGACTGACAGAGAGACAGCGATACAGAGACTGACTGACAGAGAAACAGAGATACAGACAGATAGAGACTGACAGAGAAACAGAGAGACAGAGAGACAGAGACTGACAGAGAAACAGAGTTACAGAGATACAGAGAGACAGAGACTGACTGACAGAAAAACAGAGATACAGAGAAACAGAGATACAGAGACTGACTGACAGAGAAACAGAGATACAGAGAAACAGAGATACAGAGACTGACTGACAGAGAAACAGAGATACAGAGACTGACAGAGAAACAGAGAGACAGAGACTGACAGAGAAACAGAGAGACAGAGACTGACAGTGAAACAGAGAGACAGAGATACAAAGAGACAGAGGCTGATTGACAGAGAAACAGAGATACAGAGAGACAGAGACTGACAGAGAAACAGATATTGTGTACATGCATGTCTGTGTTCCTTGTGCCCTTATGAGGAAAACAATCTAGTCAGGACGCACCACCCATCGGAGCCAGAGGCTGGTCTCTGAGGCTGTTCGGAGGGTGACGTTGTAGGGGGAGATATCTGGAGGAGCCTGCAGGGTCTGGATCTTCCTGGAGGGCTGGCTGGGAGGACTGGTCCCCACTATGTTCACCTGGCGCATACGGAACCTACAGGGGAGGACAGACAGGAAGGTATGGATGTCAACATGGGTTTGACAGGATGTTCTGGTAGGAGCTATGCTTACAACATGGGGACACAGGAATCAGGGTTGGGGTCCAATTCCAATTCAATTCAGAGGGTATGGACTTTTTTGCTCATGAATTAAATGTTGATCCCTTTGAAGTGGAATAGAGTCCAACTCTGATGGGTGTATTGTGTGGTCAGTATGTGACTACCAGAATAACTATGTGAGTACATTTATCAGGTGTAGTGTTAGGTACCTGTTGTAGCTGTACTAGTGATGTTGTACTGTACCTATAGGAGGTGTAGTGTTAGGTACCTGTTGTAGCTGTACTAGTGATGTTGTACTGTATCTATAGGAGGTGTAGTGTTAGGTACCTGTTGTAGCTGTACTAGTGATGTTGTACTGTACCTATAGGAGGTGTAGTGTTAGGTACCTGTTGTAGCTGTACTAGTGATGTTGTACTGTATCTATAGGAGGTGTAGTGTTAGGTACCTGTTGTAGCTGTACTAGTGATGTTGTACTGTATCTATAGGAGGTGTAGTGTTAGGTACCTGTTGTAGCTGTACTAGTGATGTTGTACTGTACCTATAGGAGGTGTAGTGTTAGGTACCTGTTGTAGCTGTACTAGTGATGTTGTACTGTATCTATAGGAGGTGTAGTGTTAGGTACCTGTTGTAGCTGTACTAGTGATGTTGTACTGTACCTATAGGAGGTGTAGTGTTAGGTACCTGTTGTAGTTGTACTAGTGATGTTGTACTGTACCTATAGGAGGTGTAGTGTTAGGTACCTGTTGTAGTTGTACTAGTGATGTTGTACTGTACCTATAGGAGGTGTACTGTTAGGTACCTGTTGTAGCTGTACTAGTGATGTTGTACTGTACCTATAGGAGGTGTAGTGTTAGGTACCTGTTGTAGCTGTACTAGTGATGTTGTACTGTATCTATAGGAGGTGTATTGTTAGGTACCTGTTGTAGCTGTACTAGTGATGTTGTACTGTACCTATAGGAGGTGTAGTGTTAGGTACCTGTTGTAGCTGTACTAGTGATGTTGTACTGTATCTATAGGAGGTGTAGTGTTAGGTACCTGTTGTAGCTGTACTAGTGATGTTGTACTGTACCTATAGGAGGTGTAGTGTTAGGTACCTGTTGTAGCTGTACTAGTGATGTTGTACTGTATCTATAGGAGGTGTAGTGTTAGGTACCTGTTGTAGCTGTACTAGTGATGTTGTACTGTACCTATAGGAGGTGTAGTGTTAGGTACCTGTTGTAGCTGTACTAGTGATGTTGTACTGTACCTATAGGAGGTGTAGTGTTAGGTACCTGTTGTAGTTGTACTAGTGATGTTGTACTGTATCTATAGGAGGTGTAGTGTTAGGTACCTGTTGTAGCTGTACTAGTGATGTTGTACTGTATCTATAGGAGGTGTAGTGTTAGGTACCTGTTGTAGCTGTACTAGTGATGTTGTACTGTATCTATAGGAGGTGTAGTGTTAGGTACCTGTTGTAGCTGTACTAGTGATGTTGTACTGTATCTATAGGAGGTGTAGTGTAAGGTACCTGTTGTAGCTGTACTAGTGATGTTGTACTGTACCTATAGGAGGTGTAGTGTTAGGTACCTGTTGTAGCTGTACTAGTGATGTTGTACTGTATCTATAGGAGGTGTAGTGTTAGGTACCTGTTGTAGCTGTACTAGTGATGTTGTACTGTATCTATAGGAGGTGTAGTGTTAGGTACCTGTTGTAGCTGTACTAGTGATGTTGTACTGTATCTATAGGAGGTGTAGTGTTAGGTACCTGTTGTAGCTGTACTAGTGATGTTGTACTGCATCTATAGGAGGTGTAGTGTTAGGTACCTGTTGTAGTTGTACTAGTGATGTTGTACTGTACCTATAGGAGGTGTAGTGTTAGGTACCTGTTGTAGTTGTACTAGTGATGTTGTACTGTACCTATAGGAGGTGTAGTGTTAGGTACCTGTTGTAGCTGTACTAGTGATGTTGTACTGTACCTATAGGAGGTGTAGTGTTAGGTACCTGTTGTAGCTGTACTAGTGATGTTGTACTGTATCTATAGGAGGTGTAGTGTTAGGTACCTGTTGTAGCTGTACTAGTGATGTTGTACTGTACCTATAGGAGGTGTAGTGTTAGGTACCTGTTGTAGCTGTACTAGTGATGTTGTACTGTATCTATAGGAGGTGTAGTGTTAGGTACCTGTTGTAGCTGTACTAGTGATGTTGTACTGTACCTATAGGAGGTGTAGTGTTAGGTGCCTGTTGTAGCTGTACTAGTGATGTTGTACTGTATCTATAGGAGGTGTAGTGTTAGGTACCTGTTGTAGCTGTACTAGTGATGTTGTACTGTACCTATAGGAGGTGTAGTGTTAGGTACCTGTTGTAGCTGTACTAGTGATGTTGTACTGTATCTATAGAAGGTGTAGTGTTAGGTACCTGTTGTAGCTGTACTAGTGATGTTGTACTGTATCTATAGGAGGTGTAGTGTTAGGTACCTGTTGTAGCTGTACTAGTGATGTTGTACTGTACCTATAGGAGGTGTAGTGTTAGGTACCTGTTGTAGCTGTACTAGTGATGTTGTACTGTACCTATAGGAGGTGTAGTGTTAGGTACCTGTTGTAGCTGTATTAGTGATGTTGTACTGTACCTATAGGAGGTGTAGTGTTAGGTACCTGTTGTAGCTGTACTAGTGATGTTGTACTGTACCTATAGGAGGTGTAGTGTTAGGTACCTGTTGTAGTTGTACTAGTGATGTTGTACTGTACCTATAGGAGGTGTAGTGTTAGGTACCTGTTGTAGCTGTACTAGTGATGTTGTACTGTATCTATAGGAGGTGTAGTGTTAGGTACCTGTTGTAGCTGTACTAGTGATGTTGTACTGTACCTATAGGAGGTGTAGTGTTAGGTACCTGTTGTAGTTGTACTAGTGATGTTGTACTGTATCTATAGGAGGTGTAGTGTTAGGTACCTGTTGTAGCTGTACTAGTGATGTTGTACTGTATCTATAGGAGGTGTAGTGTTAGGTACCTGTTGTAGCTGTACTAGTGATGTTGTACTGTACCTATAGGAGGTGTAGTGTTAGGTACCTGTTGTAGCTGTACTAGTGATGTTGTACTGTATCTATAGGAGGTGTAGTGTTAGGTAGCTGTTGTAGCTGTACTAGTGATGTTGTACTGTATCTATAGGAGGTGTAGTGTTAGGTACCTGTTGTAGCTGTACTAGTGATGTTGTACTGTACCTATAGGAGGTGTAGTGTTAGGTACCTGTTGTAGATGTACTAGTGATGTTGTACTGTACCTATAGGAGGTGTAGTGTTAGGTACCTGTTGTAGTTGTACTAGTGATGTTGTACTGTACCTATAGGAGGTGTAGTGTTAGGTACCTGTTGTAGCTGTACTAGTGATGTTGTACTGTACCTATAGGAGGTGTAGTGTTAGGTACCTGTTGTAGCTGTACTAGTGATGTTGTACTGTACCTATAGGAGGTGTAGTGTTAGGTACCTGTTGTAGCTGTACTAGTGATGTTGTACTGTACCTATAGGAGGTGTTGTGTTAGGTACCTGTTGTAGCTGTACTAGTGATGTTGTACTGTACCTATAGGAGGTGTAGTGTTAGGTACCTGTTGTAGCTGTACTAGTGATGTTGTACTGTATCTATAGGAGGTGTAGTGTTAGGTACCTGTTGTAGCTGTACTAGTGATGTTGTACTGTACCTATAGGAGGTGTAGTGTTAGGTACCTGTTGTAGCTGTACTAGTGATGTTGTACTGTACCTATAGGAGGTGTAGTGTTAGGTACCTGTTGTAGCTGTACTAGTGATGTTGTACTGTACCTATAGGAGGTGTAGTGTTAGGTACCTGTTGTAGATGTACTAGTGATGTTGTACTGTATCTATAGGAGGTGTAGTGTTAGGTACCTGTTGTAGCTGTACTAGTGATGTTGTACTGTACCTATAGGAGGTGTAGTGTTAGGTACCTGTTGTAGATGTACTAGTGATGTTGTACTGTACCTATAGGAGGTGTAGTGTTAGGTACCTGTTGTAGATGTACTAGTGATGTTGTACTGTATCTATAGGAGGTGTAGTGTTAGGTACCTGTTGTAGATGTACTAGTGATGTTGTACTGTACCTATAGGAGGTGTAGTGTTAGGTACCTGTTGTAGATGTACTAGTGATGTTGTACTGTATCTATAGGAGGTGTAGTGTTAGGTACCTGTTGTAGATGTACTAGTGATGTTGTACTGTATCTATAGGAGGTGTAGTGTTAGGTACCTGTTGTAGATGTACTAGTGATGTTGTACTGTACCTATAGGAGGTGTAGTGTTAGGTACCTGTTGTAGCTGTACTAGTGATGTTGTACTGTATCTATAGGAGGTGTAGTGTTAGGTACCTGTTGTAGCTGTACTAGTGATGTTGTACTGTATCTATAGGAGGTGTAGTGTTAGGTACCTGTTGTAGCTGTACTAGTGATGTTGTACTGTATCTATAGGAGGTGTAGTGTTAGGTACCTGTTGTAGCTGTACTAGTGATGTTGTACTGTATCTATAGGAGGTGTAGTGTTAGGTACCTGTTGTAGCTGTACTAGTGATGTTGTACTGTATCTATAGGAGGTGTAGTGTTAGGTACCTGTTGTAGCTGTACTAGTGATGTTGTACTGTATCTATAGGAGGTGTAGTGTTAGGTACCTGTTGTGGATGTACTAGTGATGTTGTACTGTATCTATAGGAGGTGTAGTGTTAGGTACCTGTTGTAGCTGTACTAGTGATGTTGTACTGTACCTATAGGAGGTGTAGTGTTAGGTACCTGTTGTAGCTGTACTAGTGATGTTGTACTGTACCTATAGGAGGTGTAGTGTTAGGTACCTGTTGTAGCTGTACTAGTGATGTTGTACTGTACCTATAGGAGGTGTAGTGTTAGGTACCTGTTGTAGCTGTACTAGTGATGTTGTACTGTACCTATAGGAGGTGTAGTGTTAGGTACCTGTTGTAGCTGTACTAGTGATGTTGTACTGAATCTATAGGAGGTGTAGTGTTAGGTACCTGTTGTAGCTGTACTAGTGATGTTGTACTGTACCTATAGGAGGTGTAGTGTTAGGTACCTGTTGTAGCTGTACTAGTGATGTTGTACTGTACCTATAGGAGGTGTAGTGTAAGGTACCTGTTGTAGCTGTACTAGTGATGTTGTACTGTACCTATAGGAGGTGTAGTGTTAGGTACCTGTTGTAGCTGTACTAGTGATGTTGTACTGTATCTATAGGAGGTGTAGTGTTAGGTACCTGTTGTAGCTGTACTAGTGATGTTGTACTGTATCTATAGGAGGTGTAGTGTTAGGTACCTGTTGTAGCTGTACTAGTGATGTTGTACTGTATCTATAGGAGGTGTAGTGTTAGGTACCTGTTGTAGCTGTACTAGTGATGTTGTACTGTATCTATAGGAGGTGTAGTGTTAGGTACCTGTTGTAGTTGTACTAGTGATGTTGTACTGTACCTATAGGAGGTGTAGTGTTAGGTACCTGTTGTAGTTGTACTAGTGATGTTGTACTGTACCTATAGGAGGTGTAGTGTTAGGTACCTGTTGTAGCTGTACTAGTGATGTTGTACTGTACCTATAGGAGGTGTAGTGTTAGGTACCTGTTGTAGCTGTACTAGTGATGTTGTACTGTATCTATAGGAGGTGTAGTGTTAGGTACCTGTTGTAGCTGTACTAGTGATGTTGTACTGTACCTATAGGAGGTGTAGTGTTAGGTACCTGTTGTAGCTGTACTAGTGATGTTGTACTGTATCTATAGGAGGTGTAGTGTTAGGTACCTGTTGTAGCTGTACTAGTGATGTTGTACTGTACCTATAGGAGGTGTAGTGTTAGGTGCCTGTTGTAGCTGTACTAGTGATGTTGTACTGTATCTATAGGAGGTGTAGTGTTAGGTACCTGTTGTAGCTGTACTAGTGATGTTGTACTGTACCTATAGGAGGTGTAGTGTTAGGTACCTGTTGTAGCTGTACTAGTGATGTTGTACTGTATCTATAGGAGGTGTAGTGTTAGGTACCTGTTGTAGCTGTACTAGTGATGTTGTACTGTATCTATAGGAGGTGTAGTGTTAGGTACCTGTTGTAGCTGTACTAGTGATGTTGTACTGTACCTATAGGAGGTGTAGTGTTAGGTACCTGTTGTAGCTGTACTAGTGATGTTGTACTGTACCTATAGGAGGTGTAGTGTTAGGTACCTGTTGTAGCTGTATTAGTGATGTTGTACTGTACCTATAGGAGGTGTAGTGTTAGGTACCTGTTGTAGCTGTACTAGTGATGTTGTACTGTACCTATAGGAGGTGTAGTGTTAGGTACCTGTTGTAGTTGTACTAGTGATGTTGTACTGTACCTATAGGAGGTGTAGTGTTAGGTACCTGTTGTAGCTGTACTAGTGATGTTGTACTGTATCTATAGGAGGTGTAGTGTTAGGTACCTGTTGTAGCTGTACTAGTGATGTTGTACTGTACCTATAGGAGGTGTAGTGTTAGGTACCTGTTGTAGTTGTACTAGTGATGTTGTACTGTATCTATAGGAGGTGTAGTGTTAGGTACCTGTTGTAGCTGTACTAGTGATGTTGTACTGTATCTATAGGAGGTGTAGTGTTAGGTACCTGTTGTAGCTGTACTAGTGATGTTGTACTGTACCTATAGGAGGTGTAGTGTTAGGTACCTGTTGTAGCTGTACTAGTGATGTTGTACTGTATCTATAGGAGGTGTAGTGTTAGGTAGCTGTTGTAGCTGTACTAGTGATGTTGTACTGTATCTATAGGAGGTGTAGTGTTAGGTACCTGTTGTAGCTGTACTAGTGATGTTGTACTGTACCTATAGGAGGTGTAGTGTTAGGTACCTGTTGTAGATGTACTAGTGATGTTGTACTGTACCTATAGGAGGTGTAGTGTTAGGTACCTGTTGTAGTTGTACTAGTGATGTTGTACTGTACCTATAGGAGGTGTAGTGTTAGGTACCTGTTGTAGCTGTACTAGTGATGTTGTACTGTACCTATAGGAGGTGTAGTGTTAGGTACCTGTTGTAGCTGTACTAGTGATGTTGTACTGTACCTATAGGAGGTGTAGTGTTAGGTACCTGTTGTAGCTGTACTAGTGATGTTGTACTGTACCTATAGGAGGTGTTGTGTTAGGTACCTGTTGTAGCTGTACTAGTGATGTTGTACTGTACCTATAGGAGGTGTAGTGTTAGGTACCTGTTGTAGCTGTACTAGTGATGTTGTACTGTATCTATAGGAGGTGTAGTGTTAGGTACCTGTTGTAGCTGTACTAGTGATGTTGTACTGTACCTATAGGAGGTGTAGTGTTAGGTACCTGTTGTAGCTGTACTAGTGATGTTGTACTGTACCTATAGGAGGTGTAGTGTTAGGTACCTGTTGTAGCTGTACTAGTGATGTTGTACTGTACCTATAGGAGGTGTAGTGTTAGGTACCTGTTGTAGATGTACTAGTGATGTTGTACTGTATCTATAGGAGGTGTAGTGTTAGGTACCTGTTGTAGCTGTACTAGTGATGTTGTACTGTACCTATAGGAGGTGTAGTGTTAGGTACCTGTTGTAGATGTACTAGTGATGTTGTACTGTACCTATAGGAGGTGTAGTGTTAGGTACCTGTTGTAGATGTACTAGTGATGTTGTACTGTATCTATAGGAGGTGTAGTGTTAGGTACCTGTTGTAGATGTACTAGTGATGTTGTACTGTACCTATAGGAGGTGTAGTGTTAGGTACCTGTTGTAGATGTACTAGTGATGTTGTACTGTATCTATAGGAGGTGTAGTGTTAGGTACCTGTTGTAGATGTACTAGTGATGTTGTACTGTATCTATAGGAGGTGTAGTGTTAGGTACCTGTTGTAGATGTACTAGTGATGTTGTACTGTACCTATAGGAGGTGTAGTGTTAGGTACCTGTTGTAGCTGTACTAGTGATGTTGTACTGTATCTATAGGAGGTGTAGTGTTAGGTACCTGTTGTAGCTGTACTAGTGATGTTGTACTGTATCTATAGGAGGTGTAGTGTTAGGTACCTGTTGTAGCTGTACTAGTGATGTTGTACTGTATCTATAGGAGGTGTAGTGTTAGGTACCTGTTGTAGCTGTACTAGTGATGTTGTACTGTATCTATAGGAGGTGTAGTGTTAGGTACCTGTTGTAGCTGTACTAGTGATGTTGTACTGTATCTATAGGAGGTGTAGTGTTAGGTACCTGTTGTAGCTGTACTAGTGATGTTGTACTGTATCTATAGGAGGTGTAGTGTTAGGGTACCTGTTGTGGATGTACTAGTGATGTTGTACTGTATCTATAGGAGGTGTAGTGTTAGGTACCTGTTGTAGCTGTACTAGTGATGTTGTACTGTACCTATAGGAGGTGTAGTGTTAGGTACCTGTTGTAGCTGTACTAGTGATGTTGTACTGTACCTATAGGAGGTGTAGTGTTAGGTACCTGTTGTAGCTGTACTAGTGATGTTGTACTGTACCTATAGGAGGTGTAGTGTTAGGTACCTGTTGTAGCTGTACTAGTGATGTTGTACTGTACCTATAGGAGGTGTAGTGTTAGGTACCTGTTGTAGCTGTACTAGTGATGTTGTACTGTATCTATAGGAGGGTGTAGTGTTAGGTACCTGTTGTAGCTGTACTAGTGATGTTGTACTGTACCTATAGGAGGTGTAGTGTTAGGTACCTGTTGTAGCTGTACTAGTGATGTTGTACTGTACCTATAGGAGGTGTAGTGTTAGGTACCTGTTGTAGCTGTACTAGTGATGTTGTACTGTACCTATAGGAGGTGTAGTGTTAGGTACCTGTTGTAGCTGTACTAGTGATGTTGTACTGTACCTATAGGAGGTGTAGGGGTTCAGTTCCAGGACCTCCAGGGAACGGGCATCAGGCTCGTTGGGCAACTGGTGGACCATCACCCACTCCTCATTCTCCCCGATTATACCAATCTAGAGAGGGTATAATAATGGGGGTGGGGGGGGGGAGAGGGAGGGAGGGAGATAGAGAGAGAGAGTGCAAGGGAGAGAGAGAGAGAGAGAGAGGGAGAGAAAGAGAGAGGGAGAGAGAGAGGGAGAGAGAGAGAGAGGAGAGAGAAGAGAGAGGGAGAGAAAGAGAGAGAGAAAGAGAGAAGAGAGAGAGAGAGAGAGAGAGAGAGAGAGAGAAAGAGAGACTATGATTTTTTTAATTCACTTAAAGTTTGATTGATTGATTGTTCACTTGCTTGATTCATTGATTTATTGATTGATTGGATGTGTCTCCGACCTGTGCCTCGACCTGCCAGCGTGAGATGGATGTCTTGCCGTCATAGCCAGGTTTAAACTGCAGGGCCACAGATCGGGGGCCGATGTTGGAGATGGCTATGTTGGTTGGCGGGCCTGGCATCTCTGTATAGGGAGGAGGAAAGACACAATGAGATCAGGGACGGAGATAAAGGAGGAGAGACACAGTGAGATCAGGGACAGAGATAAAGGAGGAGAGACACAGTGAGATCAGGGATGGAGATAAAGGAGGAGAGACACAGTGAGATCAGGGATGGAGATAAAGGAGGAGAGACACAGTGAGATCAGGGATGGAGATAAAGGAGGAGAGACACAGTGAGATCAGGGATGGAGATAAAGGAGGAGAGACACAGTGAGATCAAGGATGGAGATAAAGGAGGAGAGACACAGTGAGATCAGGGATGGAGATAAAGGAGGAGAGACAGTGAGATCAGGGATGGAGATAAAGGAAGAGGGACACAGTGAGTCACACCAAAAATCATAAGAGCATTTGGCTGGGGTTAGGAAATGGCTGGGGTTAGGGGACTGGGTTAGGGTTAGGGGAGTGAGGTTATGGTTAGGGGGGAGGAACTAACCTGGGGGTATAGTTAGGGGGAGGTACTAACCTGGGGGGGGGGGGGGGGGGGGGGTTAGGGGGAGGTACTAACCTGGGGTATAGTTAGGGGGAGGTACTGACCTGGGGGAGGTACTAACCTGGGGGTAGAGTTAGGGGGAGTTACTAACCTGGGGGAGGGTTAGGGGGAGGTACTGACCTGGGGGTATAGTTAGGGGGAGGTACTAACCTGGGGTAGAGTTAGAGGGGAGGTACTAACCTGGGGGTAGAGTTAGGGGGAGGTACTAACCTGGGGGTAGAGTTAGGGGGAGGTACTGACCTGGGGGTATAGTTAGGGGGAGGTACTAACCTGGGGGTAGAGTTAGGGGGAGGTACTAACCTGGGGTAGAGTTAGAGGGGAGGTACTAACCTGGGGGTAGAGTTAGGGGGAGGAACTAACCTGGGGGTAGAGTTAGGGGGAGGTACTAACCTGGGGGGGGGGTTAGGGGGAGGTACTAACCTGGGGGTAGAGTTAGGGGGAGGTACTGACCTGGGGTATAGTTAGGGGGAGGTACTGACCTGGGGGGGGGGGTTAGGGGGAGGTACTGACCTGGGGGAGGTACTAACCTGGGGGTAGAGTTAGGGGGAGTTACTAACCTGGGGGAGGGTTAGGGGGAGGTACTGACCTGGGGGTATAGTTAGGGGGAGGTACTAACCTGGGGTAGAGTTAGAGGGGAGGTACTAACCTGGGGGTAGAGTTAGGGGGAGGTACTAACCTGGGTAGAGTTAGGGGGAGGTACTAACCTGGGGGTAGAGTTAGGGGGAGGTACTAACCTGGGGAGGGTTAGGGGGAGGCACTAACCTGGGGGTAGAGTTAGGGGGAGGTACTAACCTGGGGTAGAGTTAGGGGGAGGAACTAACCTGGGGTTATAGTTAGGGGGAGGTACTAACCTGGGGAGGGTTAGGGGGAGGTACTAACCTGGGGGTAGAGTTAGGGGGAGGTACTAACCTGGGGGTAGAGTTAGGGGGAGGTACTAACCTGGGGTTATAGTTAGGGGGAGGTACTAACCTGGGGAGGGTTAGGGGGAGGTACTAACCTGGGGGTAGAGTTAGAGGGGAGGTACTAACCTGGGGTAGAGTTAGAGGGGAGGTACTAACCTGGGGTAGAGTTAGGGGGAGGTACTAACCTGGGGGAGGGTTAGGGGGAAGTACTAACCTGGGGGTAGAGTTAGGGGGAGGTACTAACCTGGGGGTATAGTTAGAGGGGAGGTACTAACCTGGGGGTAGAGTTAGGGGGGAGGTACTAACCTGGGGGTAGAGTTAGGGGGAGGTACTAACCTGGGGGTAGAGTTAGGGGGAGGTACTAACCTGGGGGTAGAGTTAGGGGGAGGTACTAACCTGGGGGTAGAGTTAGGGGGAGGTACTAACCTGGGGGTAGAGTTAGGGGGAGGTACTAACCTGGGGGGAGGGTTAGGGGGAGGTACTAATCTGGGGTAGAGTTAGGGGGAGGTACTAACCTGGGGGTAGAGTTAGGGGGAGGTACTAACCTGGGGGTATAGTTAGAGGGGAGGTACTAACCTGGGGTATAGTTAGGGGGAGGTACTGACCTGGGGGGGGGGGTTAGGGGGAGGTACTGACCTGGGGGAGGTACTAACCTGGGGGGTAGCTAGGTTAGAGTAGGGGAGTTACTAACCTGGGGGAGGGTTAGGGGGAGGTACTGACCTGGGGGTATAGTTAGGGGGAGGTACTAACCTGGGGTAGAGTTAGAGGGGAGGTACTAACCTGGGGGTAGAGTTAGGGGGAGGTACTAACCTGGGGTAGAGTTAGGGGGAGGTACTAACCTGGGGGTAGAGTTAGGGGGAGGTACTAACCTGGGGAGGGTTAGGGGGAGGCACTAACCTGGGGGTAGAGTTAGGGGGAGGTACTAACCTGGGGGTAGAGTTAGGGGGAGGAACTAACCTGGGGTTATAGTTAGGGGGAGGTACTAACCTGGGGAGGGTTAGGGGGAGGTACTAACCTGGGGGTAGAGTTAGGGGGAGGTACTAACCGGGGGGTAGAGTTAGGGGGAGGTACTAACCTGGGGGTAGAGTTAGATGGGAGGTACTAACCTGGGGTAGAGTTAGGGGGAGGTACTAACCTGGGGAGGGTTAGGGGGAGGGTACTAACCTGGGGGTAGAGTTAGAGGGGAGGTACTAACCTGGGGTAGAGTTAGAGGGGAGGTACTAACCTGGGGGTAGAGTTAGGGGGAGGTACTAACCTGGGGAGGGTTAGGGGGAAGTACTAACCTGGGGGTAGAGTTAGGGGAGGTACTAACCTGGGGGGTATAGTTAGGGGGAGGTACTAACCTGGGGGTAGAGTTAGGGGGAGGTACTACCTGGGGGTAGAGGTTAGGGGGAGGTACTAACCTGGGGGTAGAGTTAGGGGGAGGTACTAACCTGGGGGTAGAGTTAGGGGGAGGTACTAACCTGGGGTAGAGTTAGGGGGAGGTACTAACCTGGGGGTAGAGTTAGGGGGAGGTACTAACCTGGGGGAGGGTTAGGGGGAGGTACTAATCTGGGGTAGAGTTAGGGGGAGGTACTAACCTGGGGTAGAGTTAGGGGGAGGTACTAACCTGGGGGTATAGTTAGAGGGGAGGTACTAACCTGGGGTAGAGTTAGAGGGGAGGTACTAACCTGGGGTAGAGTTAGAGGGGAGGTACTAACCTGGGGGAGGGTTAGGGGGGAGGTACTAACCTGGGGGTAGAGTTAGGGGGAGGTACTAACCTGGGGGTAGAGTTAGAGGGGAGGTACTAACCTGGGGGAGGGTTAGGGGGAGGTACTAACCTGGGGGTAGAGTTAAGGGGAGGTACTCCCTGGGGGTAGAGTTAGGGGGAGGTACTAACCTGGGTGAGGGTTAGGGGGAGGTACTAACCTGGGGGAACTCCAGATGATATAGTAGAAGAAGACAGTTGACCCTGTCCCTTGGAGGTCATCCCAGCCACCTGGATGGTGTAGGTGGTGAGGGCGGTCAGCCCGGTGACTCGGTACTCCTGGGTCAGGTTAGGGAGGTAGTGGGTGACCCGGGTGTTGGTCCGGTTAAACTCCTCCCACGAGATACGGGTAGCCTGTAGGAGAGAGACATCACAGCTGGTTAGACTGATACAGAGGACATATGAACAGACTAGAATACAATACTGTAGGAGAGAGACATCACAGCTGGTTAGACTGATACAGAGGACATATGAACAGACTACAATACAATACTGTAGGAGAGAGACATCACAGCTGGTTAGACTGATACAGAGGACATATGAACAGACTACAATACAATACTGTAGGAGAGAGACATCACAGCTGTTAGACTGATACAGAGGACATATGAAGACTACAATACAATACTGGTAGAGAAGACATCACAGCTGGTTAGACTGATACAGAGGACATAGAAGACTACAATACAATACTGTAAGGAGAGGAGACATCACAGCTGGTTAGACTGATACAGAGGACATATGAGACTACAATACAATACTGTAGGAGAGAGACATCACAGCTGGTTGACTGATACAGAGGACATATGAACAGACTACATACAATACTGTAGGAGAGGGACATCACAGCTGGTTAGACTGATACAGAGGACATATGAACAGACTACAATACAATACTGTAGGAGAGAGACATCACAGCTGGTTAGACTGATACAGAGGACATGAACAGACTAGAATACAATACTGTAGGAGAGAGACATCACAGCTGGTTAGACTGATACAGAGGACATATGAACAGACTACAATACAATACTGTAGGAGAGGGACATCACAGCTGGTTAGACTGATACAGAGGACATATGAAGACTAGAATACAATACTGTAGGAGAGAGGACATATGAAGACTAGAATACAACTGACTAGGTATCCCCCTTTCCCTATAGAAGTGAATGGAATAGAATAGATCTTTGTTGGCCATTTGCACAGAAATGGATACTTTAGCAACCACAGTACCCAACCAAACACAGCACACATCCAACAAACAGGGTCAACCATAGACCATGCCTACAGTAGACCTAGTTATCTGTGAGAACTCTGATCTTCTAGTTGGGGTCTTTCCAGAGAGGGTTAGGGTTAGATACTGTACTATACTAGGTGAAGTACCTGTGAGGACTCCATTCTTCTTGTTGAGGTCTTTTCAGAGAGGGTTATTGTTAGAGACTATACTAGGTACAGTACCTGTGAGGACTCCATTCTTCTCATTGGGGTCTTTCCAGCTGACCTTCAGAGATGTGTCCAGGATCTCTGTAAAGCTCAGGTGACCAACGGCACCAGGCGCTGGACACACACAAGGCAAGGATTATACAGTGAGTGTCCAGTATGTTTAGTGCACAAGTATTGTATACTTTAGAGTAGTACCATATACTTTACAGTAGTATCATATACTTTACAGGAGTACCATATACTTTACAGTAGTACCATATACTTTAAAGTAGTACCATATACTTTGCAGTAGTACCATATACTTTACAGTAGTTTCATATACTTTGCAGTAGTACCATATACTTTGCAGTAGTACCATATACTTTATAGTAGTACCATATATTTTGCATTAGTACCATATACTTTGCAGTAGTATCATATACTTTACAGTAGTGCCATATACTTTGCAGTTGTACCATATACTTTACAGTAGTACCAAATACTTTGCAGTTGTACCATATACCAAATACTTTACGGTAGTACCATATACTTTGCAGTAGTATCATATACTTTTCAGTAGTACCACATACTTTATACCATATACTTTGCAGAAGTACCATCTACTTTACAGTAGTACCATCTACTTTACAGTAGTACTATATACTTTACAGTAGTATCATATACTTTACAGTAGTACCATATACTTTACAGTAGTATCATATATTTTACAGTAGTATCATATATTTTACAGTAGTACCATATACTTTGCAGTAGTACCATATACTTTACAGTAGTACCATATACTTTGCAGTAGTATCATATATTTTACAGTAGTATCATATATTTTACAGTAGTACCATATACTTTGCAGTAGTATCATATATTTTACAGTAGTATCATATACTTTACAGTAGTACCATATACTTTACAGTAGTACCATATACTTTACAGTAGTACCATATATTTTACAGTAGTGTATTGGGTCTGTAATAGTTTGTAATACCCTTTTTACCCAGGCCAATTTGTGACAGACTGAGCTGTACTGCGCTGGCCCAGTTACACATACAAAGAATATCTGAGCCAACACAGTACAGTCCGGGGCCTTCGGGTCAATAGAATAATGTGGAAATAGAACTGATTTTGTCTGTGCCTGTGAGACGCTGTCTTCGTGAGTGCCTACAGGTTTGGTATAATTATGTGATTGTGGTACTCACTGTCTTCGTGAGTGCCTACAGGCTTGGTATAGTTATGTGACTGTAGTACTCACTGTCTTCGTGAGTGCCTACAGGTTTGGTATAATTATGTGATTGTGGTACTCACTGTCTTCGTGAGTGCCTACAGGATTGGTATAATTATGTGATTGTGGTACTCACTGTCTTCATGAGTGCCTACAGGTTTGGTATAATTATGTGACTGTGGTACTCACTGTCTTCGTGAGTGCCTACAGGTTTGGTATAGTTATGTGACTGTGGTACTCACTGTCTTCGTGAGTGCCTACAGGTTTGGTATAATTATGTGACTGTGGTACTCACTGTCTTCGTGAGTGCCTACAGGTTTGGTAT